>NC_092002.1:25077829-25207829 GCF_044704955.1 Pristiophorus japonicus
CCGACAGTGCGGCACTCCCTCAGTACTGCCCCTCTGAATGTACGGCGCTCCTCAGTATTGCCCCTCCGACAGTGCAGCGCTCCCTCAATATTGCCCCTCCAACCGTGCGGCACTCCCTCAGTACTGCCCCTCTGAATGTGCGACACTCCCTCAGTACTGCCCCTCCGACAGTGCGGCACTCCCTCAGTACTGCCCCTCCGACAGTGCGGCACTCACTCAGTACTGCCCCTCCGACAGTGCGGCACTCCCACAGTACTGCACCTCCAACAGTGCGGCGCTCCCGCAGTACTGCCCCTCCGACAGTGCGGCTCTCCCTCAGTTCTGCCCCTCTGACAGTGCGGCGCTCCCTCAGTCCTGTCCCTCCGACAGTGCGGCGCTCCCTCAGTGCTGCCCCTCCGACAGTGCGGCACTCCCTCAGTATTGCCCCTCCGACAGTGCAGCGCTCCCTCAATATTGCCCCTCCAACAGTGCGGCACTCCCTCAGTACTGCCCCTCTGAATGTGCGGCACTCCCTCAGTACTCACCCTCCGACAGTGCGGCACTCCCTCAGTACTGCCCCTCCCACAGCGAAGCGCTCACTCAATATTGTCCCTCCGACAGTGTGGCACTCCCTCAGTGGTGACCCTCCGACAGTGTGGCACTCCCTCAGTAGTGCCCCTCCGACAGTGTGGCACTCACTCAATACTGTACCTCCGACAGTGCGGCACTCCCTCAGTCCCGCCCCCCCGACAGTGCAGCACTCCCTCAGTACTGTCCCTCCGACAGTGCGGCACTCCCTCAGTACTGTCCCTTCGACAGTGCGGCACACCCTCATTACTGACCCTCCGACAGTGCGGCACTCCCTCAGTACTGACCCTCCGACAGTGCGGCACTCCCTCAGCACTGACCCTCCCGACAGTACCGTGCTCCATCAGTACTGTCACTCCGACAATGCGGCACTCCTTCAGTACTGCCCCTCCAACAGTGCGGCACTCCCTCAGTACTGCCCCTCCGACAGTGCGGCACTCCCTCAGTACTGACCCTCCGACAGTGCGGCACTCCCTCATTACTGCCCCTCCGAAAGTGCGGCACTCCCTCAGTACTGCCCTTCCGACAGTGCGGCACTCCCTCAGTACTGCCCCTCCGACAGTGCGGCACTCCCTCAGTACTGACCCTCCGACAGTGCGGCACTCCCCTCAGTACTGACCCTCCGACAGTGCTGCACTCCCTCAGTACTGCCCCTCCGACAGTGCAGCACTCCTCAGTACTGCCCTTCCGACAGTGCGGCACTCCCTCAGTACTGCCCCTCCGAAATTGCAGCGCTCCCTCAGTACTGCCCCTCCGAAATTGCAGCACTCCCTCAGTACTGCCCCTCCGACAGTGCGGCGCTCCCGCAGTACCGCCCCTCCGACAGCGCAGACGTGCCTCAGTACTGACCCTCCGAGAGTGCGGCACTCCCTCAGCACCGCCCCTGCGACAGTGCGGCTCTCCCTCAGTACTGACCCTCAGACAGTCCGGCACTCCCTCAATAGTGCCCCTCCGACAGTGCGGCACTCCCTCAGTACTGTCCCTCCGACAGTGCGGTGCTCCCTCAGTACTGTCCCTCCGACAGTGCGGCACTCCCTCAGTACAGTCCCTCCGACAACGCTCCCTCAGTACTGACCCTCCGACAATGCGGCACACCCTCAGTACTGCCCCTCCCACAGTGCAGCACTCCCTCAGTACTGTCCCTCCGACAGTGCGGTGCTCACTCAGTACTGTCCCTCCGACAGTGCGGCACTCCTTCAGTACTGCCACTCCGACAGTGCGGCACTCCCTCAGTACTGCCCCTCCGAGAGTGCGGCGCTCCCTCAGTACTGCCCGTCCGACAGCGCGGCACACCCTCAGTACTGCCCCTTCGAGAGTGCGGCACTACCTCAGTACTGCCCCTCCTACACTGAAGCGCTCCCTCAGTACTGCCCCTCCGACAGTGCTGCACTCCCTCAGTTCTGCCCCTCCTACACTGAAGCGCTCCCTCAGTACTGCCCCTCCGACAGTGCTGCACTCCCTCAGTACTGCCCCTCCGTCAGTGCGGCATTCCCTCAGTACTGCCCCTCCGACAGTGCAGTGGACCCTCAGCACTGCCCCTCCGTCAGTGCGGCACTCCCTCAGTACTGCCCCTCAGACGGTGCAGAACTCCCTCAGTACTGACCCTCCGACAGTGCAGCACTCCCTCAGTACTGACCCTCCAACAGTTCGGCGCTCCCTCAGTACTGCCCCACCGACAGTACGGCACTCCCTCAGTTCTGCCCCTCCAACAGTGCGGCACTCCCTCAGTACTGACCCTCCAACAGTTCGCCGCTCCCTCAGTACTGCCCCTCCGACAGTGCGGCACTCCCTCAGTACTGCCCCTCCGACAGTGCGGCACTCCCTCAGTACTGTCCCTCCGACAGTGCGGCACTCCCTCAGTACTGACCCTCCGACAGTGCGGCACTCCCTCATTACTGCCCCTCCGAAAGTGCGGCACTCCCTCAGTACTGCCCTTCCGACAGTGCGCCACTCCCTCAGTACTGCCCCTCCGAGAGTGCGGCGCTCCCTCAGTACTGCCCCTCCGACAGTGCGGCACTCCCTCAGTACTGACCCTCCGACAGTGCGGCACTCCCTCAGTACTGCCCCTCCGACAGTGCGGCACTCCCTCAGTACTGCCCTTCCGACAGTGCGGCACACCCTCAGTACTGCCCCTCTGAAATTGCAGCGCTCCCTCAGTACTGCCCCTCCGAAATTGCAGCACTCCCTCAGTACTGCCCCTCCGACAGTGCAGCGCTCGCGCAGTACTGCCCCTCCGACAGCGCAGATGTGCCTCAGTACTGACCCTCCAAGAGTGCGGCACTCCCTCAGCACTGCCCCTGCGACAGTGCGGCTCTCCCTCAGTACTGACCCTCAGACAGTGCGGCACTCCCTCAGTACTGTCCCTCCGACAACGCTCCCTCAGTACTGACCCTCCGACAATGCGGCACACCCTCAGTACTGCCCCTCCCACAGTGCAGCACTCCCTCAGTACTGTCCCTCCGACAGTGCGGTGCTCACTCAGTACTGTCCCTCCGACAGTGCGGCACTCCCTCAGCACTGCCCCTCCGACAATGCTCCTTCAGTACTGCCACTCCGACAGTGCGCCACTCCCTCAGTACTGCCCCTCCGAGAGTGCGGCGCTCCCTCAGTACTGCCCCTCCGACAGTGCGGCACACCCTCAGTACTGCCCCTTCGAGAGTGCGGCACTCCCTCAGTACTGCCCCTCCGACAGTGCGGCGCTCCCTCAGTACTGCCCCTCCGACAGTTCGGCACTCCCTCAGTACTGACCCTCCGACAGTGCGGCACTCCCTCAGTACTGACCCTCCGACAGTGCGGCACTCCCTCAGTACTGACCCTCCGACAGTGCGGCACTCCCTCAGTACTGCCCCTCCGAGAGTGCGGCGCTCCCTCAGTACTGCCCTTCCGACAGTGCGGCACACCCTCAGTACTGCCCCTCTGAAATTGCAGCGCTCCCTCAGTACTGCCCCTCCGAAATTGCAGCACTCCCTCAGTACTGCCCCTCCGACAGTGCAGCGCTCGCGCAGTACTGCCCCTCCGACAGCGCAGATGTGCCTCAGTACTGACCCTCCAAGAGTGCGGCACTCCCTCAGCACTGCCCCTGCGACAGTGCGGCTCTCCCTCAGTACTGACCCTCAGACAGTGCGGCACTCCCTCAGTACTGTCCCTCCGACAACGCTCCCTCAGTACTGACCCTCCGACAATGCGGCACACCCTCAGTACTGCCCCTCCCACAGTGCAGCACTCCCTCAGTACTGTCCCTCCGACAGTGCGGTGCTCACTCAGTACTGTCCCTCCGACAGTGCGGTACTCCCTCAGCACTGCCCCTCCGACAATGCTCCTTCAGTACTGCCACTCCGACAGTGCGGCACTCCCTCAGTACTGCCCCTCCGAGAGTGCGGCGCTCCCTCAGTACTGCCCCTCCGACAGTGCGGCACACCCTCAGTACTGCCCCTTCGAGAGTGCGGCACTCCCTCAGTACTGCCCCTCCGACAGTGCGGCGCTCCCTCAGTACTGCCCCTCCGACAGTTCGGCACTCCCTCAGTTCTGCCCCTCCTACACTGAAGCGCTCCCTCAGTACTGCCCCTCCGACAGTGCGGCACTCCCTCAGTACTGCCCCTCCGACAGTGCAGTGGACCCTCAGCACTGCCCCTCCGTCAGTGCGGCACTCCCTCAGTACTGCCCCTCCGACAGTACGGCACTCCCTCAGTTCTGTCCCTCCAACAGTGCGGCACTCCCTCAGTACTGACCCTCCAACAGTTCGCCGCTCCCTCAGTACTGCCCCTCCGACAGTGCGGCACTCCCTCAGTACTGCCCCTCCGACAGTGCGGCACTCCCTCAGTACTGCCCCTCCGACAGTGCGGCACTCCCTCAGTACTGCCCCTCCGACAGTGCGGCACTCCCTCAGTACTGCCCCTCCGACAGTGCGGCACTCCCTCAGTACTGACCCTCCGACAGTGCGGCACTCCCTCATTACTGCCCCTGCGAAAGTGCGGCACTCCCTCAGTACTGCCCTTCCGACAGTGCGGCACTCCCTCAGTACTGCCCCTCCGACAGTGCGGCACTCCCTCAGTACTGACCCTCCGACAGTGCGGCACTCCCTCAGTACTGACCCTCCGACAGTGCGGCACTCCCTCAGTACTGCCCCTCCGACAGTGCGGCGCTCCCGCAGTACTGCCCCTCCGACAGCGCAGACGTGCCTCAGTACTGACCCTCCAAGAGTGCGGCACTCCCTCAGCACTGCCCCTGCGACAGTGCGGCTCTCCCTCAGTACTGACCCTCAGACAGTCCGGCACTCCCTCAATAGTGCCCCTCCGACAGTGCGGCACTCCCTCAGTACTGTCCCTCCGACAGTGCGGTGCTCCCTCAGTACTGTCCCTCCGACAGTGCGGCACTCCCTCAGTACTGTCCCTCCGACAACGCTCCCTCAGTACCGACCCTCCGACAATGAGGCACACCCTCCGTGCTGCCCCTCCCACAGTGCAGCACTCCCTCAGTACTGTCCCTCCGACAGTGCGGTGCTCACTCAGTACTGTCCCTCCGACAGTGCGGCACTCCCTCAGGACTGCCCCTCCGACAATGCTCCTTCAGTACTGCCACTCCGACAGTGCGGCACTCCCTCAGTACTGCCCCTCCGAGAGTGCGGCGCTCCCTCAGTACTGCCCCTCCGACAGTGCGGCACACCCTCAGTACTGCCCCTTCGAGAGTGCAGCACTCCCTCAGTACTGCCCCTCCGACAGTGCGGCGCTCCCTCAGGACTGCCCCTCCGACAGTTCGGCACTCCCTCAGTTCTGCCCCTCCTACACTGAAGCGCTCCCTCAGTACTGCCCCTCCGACAGTGCTGCACACCCTCAGTACTGCCCCTCCGTCAGTGCGGCATTCCCTCAGTACTGCCCCTCCGACAGTGCAGTGGACCCTCAGCACTGCCCCTCCGTCAGTGCGGCCCTCCCTCAGTACTGCCCCTCAGACGGTGCAGAACTCCCTCAGTACTGACCCTCCGACAGTGCAGCACTCCCTCAGTACTGACCCTCCAACAGTTCGGCGCTCCCTCAGTACTGCCCCTCCGACAGTCCGGAACTCCCTCAGTGCAGCCCCTCCGACAGTGCGGCGCTCCCTCAGTACTGCCCCTCCGACAGTGCAGCACTCCCTCATTCCTGCCCCTCCCACAGTGCGGCGCTCCCTCAGTACCGCCCCGCCAACAGTGCGGCGCTCCCTCAGTACTGTCCCTCCGACAACGCTCCCTCAGGACTGAACCTCCGACAGTGCGGCACCCCCTCAGTACTGCCCATCCGACAGTGCGGCACTCCCTCAGTACTGCCCCTCCGACAGTGCGGCACTCCCTCAGTACTGCCCCTCCGACAGTGCGGCACTCCCTCAGTACTGCCCCTCCGACAGTGCAGCACTCATTCAGTACTGCCCCTCTGACAGTGCGGCACTCCCTCAGTACTGCCCCTCCGACAGTGCAGCACTCCCTCAGTACTGCCCCTCCGACAGTACGGCAATCCCTCAGTACTGCGCCTCCGACAGTGCGGCACTCCCTCAGTACTGACCCTCCAACAGTTCGCCTCTCCCTCATTACTGCCCCTCCGACAGTACGGCACTCCCTCAGTTCTGCCCCTCCGACAGTGCGGCACTCCCTCAGTACTGTCCCACCGACAGTGCGGCGCTCCCTCAGTACTGCGCCTCTGACAGTCCGGAACTCCCTCAGTGCAGCCCCTCCCACAGTGCGGCGCTCCCTCAGTACCGCGCCGCCAACAGTGCGGCGCTCCCTCAGTACTGTCCCTCCGACAACGCTCCCTCAGGACTGAACCTCCGACAGTGCGGCACCCCGTCAGTACTGCCCATCCGACAGTGCGGCACTCCCTCAGTACTGCCCCTCCGACAGTGCGGCACTCCCTCAGTACTGCCCCTCCGACAGTGCGGCACTCCCTCAGTACTGCCCCTCCGAGAGTGCGGCGCTCCCTCAGTACTGCCCCTCCGACAGTGCGGCACACCCTCAGTACTGCCCCTTCGAGAGTGCGGCACTCCCTCAGTACTGCCCCTCCAACAGTGCGGCGCTCCCTCAGTACTGCCCCTCCGACAGTTCGGCACTCCCTCAGTTCTGCCCCTCCTACACTGAAGCACTCCCTCAGTACTGCCCCTCCGACAGTGCTGCACTCCCTCAGTACTGCCCCTCCGTCAGTGCGGCATTCCCTCAGTACTGCCCCTCCGACAGTGCAGTGGACCCTCAGCACTGCCCCTCCGTCAGTGCGGCACTCCCTCAGTACTGCCCCTCAGACGGTGCAGAACTCCCTCAGTACTGACCCTCCGACAGTGCAGCACTCCCTCAGTACTGACCCTCCAACAGTTCGGCGCTCCCTCAGTACTGCCCCTCCGACAGTGCGGCACTCCCTCAGTACTGCCCCTCCGACAGTGCGGCACTCCCTCAGTACTGCCCCTCCGACAGTGCGGCACTCCCTCAGTACTGACCCTCCGACAGTGCGGCACTCCCTCATTACTGCCCCTGCGAAAGTGCGGCACTCCCTCAGTACTGCCCTTCCGACAGTGCGGCACTCCCTCAGTACTGCCCCTCCGACAGAGCGGCACTCCCTCAGTACTGTCCCTCCGACAGTGCGGCACTCCCTCAGTACTGACCCTCCGACAGTGCGGCACTCCCTCAGTACTGCCCCTCCGACAGTGCGGCACTCCCTCAGTACTGCCCCTCCGACAGTGCGGCACTCCCTCAGTACTGCCCCTCCGACTGTGCGGCACTCCCTCAGTACTGCCCCTCCGACAGTGCAGCACTCCCTCATTCCTGCCCCTCCCACAGTGCGGCGCTCCCTCAGTACCGCCCCGCCAACAGTGCGGCGCTCCCTCAGTACTGTCCCTCCGACAACGCTCCCTCAGGACTGAACCTCCGACAGTGCGGCACCCCCTCAGTACTGCCCATCCGACAGTGCGGCACTCCCTCAGTACTGCCCCTCCGACAGTGCGGCACTCCCTCAGTACTGCCCCTCCGACATGCGGCACTCCCTCAGTACTGCCCCTCCGACAGTGCAGCACTCATTCAGTACTGCCCCTCTGACAGTGCGGCACTCCCTCAGTACTGCCCCTCCGACAGTGCAGCACTCCCTCAGTACTGCCCCTCCGACAGTACGGCAATCCCTCAGTACTGCGCCTCCGACAGTGCGGCACTCCCTCAGTACTGACCCTCCAACAGTTCGCCTCTCCCTCATTACTGCCCCTCCGACAGTACGGCACTCCCTCAGTTCTGCCCCTCCGACAGTGCGGCACTCCCTCAGTACTGTCCCACCGACAGTGCGGCGCTCCCTCAGTACTGCCCCTCCGACAGTCCGGAACTCCCTCAGTGCAGCCCCTCCCACAGTGCGGCGCTCCCTCAGTACCGCGCCGCCAACAGTGCGGCGCTCCCTCAGTACTGTGCCTCCGACAACGCTCCCTCAGGACTGAACCTCCGACAGTGCGGCACCCCCTCAGTACTGCCCATCCGACAGTGCGGCACTCCCTCAGTACTGCCCCTCCGACAGTGCGGCACTCCCTCAGTACTGCCCCTCCGACAGTGCGGCACTCCCTCAGTACTGCCCCTCCGAGAGTGCGGCGCTCCCTCAGTACTGCCCGTCCGACAGTGCGGCACACCCTCAGTACTGCCCCTTCGAGAGTGCGGCACTCCCTCAGTACTGCCCCTCCGACAGTGCGGCGCTCCCTCAGTACTGCCCCTCCGACAGTTCGGCACTCCCTCAGTTCTGCCCCTCCTACACTGAAGCGCTCCCTCAGTACTGCCCCTCCGACAGTGCTGCACTCCCTCAGTACTGCCCCTCCGACAGTGCGGCACTCCCTCAGTACTGCCCCTCCGACAGTGCGGCACTCCCTCAGTACTGACCCTCCGACAGTGCGGCACTCCCTCATTACTGCCCCTGCGAAAGTGCGGCACTCCCTCAGTACTGCCCTTCCGACAGTGCGGCACTCCCTCAGTACTGCCCCTCCGACAGTGCGGCACTCCCTCAGTACTGACCCTCCGACAGTGCGGCACTCCCTCAGTACTGACCCTCCGACAGTGCGGCACTCCCTCAGTACTGCCCCTCCGACAGTGCGGCACTCCCTCAGTACTGCCCCTCTGACAGTGCGGCACTCCCTCAGTACTGCCCCTCCGACTGTGCGGCACTCCCTCAGTACTGCCCCTCCGAAATTGCAGCGCTCCCTCAGTACTGCCCCTTCGAAATTGCAGCACTCCCTCAGTACTGCCCCTCCGACAGTGCGGCACTCCCTCAGTACTGACCCTCCAAGAGTGCGGCACTCCCTCAGCACTGCCCCTGCGACAGTGCGGCTCTCCCTCAGTACTGACCCTCAGACAGTCCGGCACTCCCTCAGTACTGTCCCTCCGACAGTGCGGCACTCCCTCAGTACTGTCCCTCCGACAACGCTCCCTCAGTACTGACCCTCCGACAATGAGGCACACCCTCCGTGCTGCCCCTCCCACAGTGCAGCACTCCCTCAGTACTGTCCCTCCGACAGTGCGGTGCTCACTCAGTACTGTCCCTCCGACAGTGCGGCACTCCCTCAGGACTGCCCCTCCGACAATGCTCCTTCAGTACTGCCACTCCGACAGTGCGGCACTCCCTCAGTACTGCCCCTCCGAGAGTGCGGCGCTCCCTCAGTACTGCCCCTCCGACAGTGCGGCACACCCTCAGTACTGCCCCTTCGAGAGTGCGGCACTCCCTCAGTACTGCCCCTCCGACAGTGCGGCGCTCCCTCAGTACTGCCCCTCCGACAGTTCGGCACTCCCTCAGTTCTGCCCCTCCTACACTGAAGCGCTCCCTCAGTACTGCCCCTCCGACAGTGCTGCACACCCTCAGTACTGCCCCTCCGTCAGTGCGGCATTCCCTCAGTACTGCCCCTCCGACAGTGCAGTGGACCCTCAGCACTGCCCCTCCGTCAGTGCGGCACTCCCTCAGTACTGCCCCTCAGACGGTGCAGAACTCCCTCAGTACTGACCCTCCGACAGTGCAGCACTCCCTCAGTAGTGACCCTCCAACAGTTCGGCGCTCCCTCAGTACTGCCCCTCCGACAGTCCGGAACTCCCTCAGTGCAGCCCCTCCGACAGTGCAGCGCTCCCTCAGTACTGCCCCTCCGACAGTGCAGCACTCCCTCATTCCTGCCCCTCCCACAGTGCGGCGCCCCCTCAGTACCGCCCCGCCAACAGTGCGGCGCTCCCTCAGTACTGTCCCTCCGACAACGCTCCCTCAGGACTGAACCTCCGACAGTGCGGCACCCCCTCAGTACTGCCCATCCGACAGGGCGGCACTCCCTCAGTACTGCCCCTCCGACAGTGCGGCACTCCCTCAGTACTGCCCCTCCGACAGTGCGGCACTCCCTCAGTACTGCCCCTCCGACAGTGCAGCACTCATTCAGTACTGCCCCTCTGACAGTGCGGCACTCCCTCAGTACTGCCCCTCCGACAGTGCAGCACTCCCTCAGTACTGCCCCTCCGACAGTACGGCAATCCCTCAGTACTGCGCCTCCGACAGTGCGGCACTCCCTCAGTACTGACCCTCCAAAAGTTCGCCTCTCCCTCATTACTGCCCCTCCGACAGTACGGCACTCCCTCAGTTCTGCCCCTCCGACAGTGCGGCACTCCCTCAGTACTGTCCCACCGACAGTGCGGCGCTCCCTCAGTACTGCCCCTCCGACAGTACGGCACTCCCTCAGTTCTGCCCCTCCGACAGTGCGGCACTCCCTCAGTACTGTCCCACCGACAGTGCGGCACTCCCTCAGTACTGCCCCTCCGAGTGTGCGGCGCTCCCTCAGTACTGCCCGTCCGACAGTGCGGCACACCCTCAGTACTGCCCCTTCGAGAGTGCGGCACTCCCTCAGTACTGCCCCTCCGACAATTCGGCACTCCCTCAGTTCTGCCCCTCCTACACTGAAGCGCTCCCTCAGTACTGCCCCTCCGACAGTGCTGCACTCCCTCAGTACTGCCCCTCCGTCAGTGCGGCATTCCCTCAGTACTGCCCCTCCGACAGTGCAGTGGACCCTCAGCACTGCCCCTCCGTCAGTGCGGCACTCCCTCAGTACTGCCCCTCAGACGGTGCAGAACTCCCTCAGTACTGACCCTCCGACAGTGCAGCACTCCCTCAGTACTGACCCTCCAACAGTTCGGCGCTCCCTCAGTACTGCCCCTCCGACAGTACGGCACTCCCTCAGTTCTGCCCCTCCAACAGTGCGGCACTCCCTCAGTACTGACCCTCCAACAGTTCGCCGCTCCCTCAGTACTGCCCCTCCGACAGTGCGGCACTCCCTCAGTACTGCCCCTCCGACAGTGCGGCACTCCCTCAGTACTGCCCCTCCGACAGTGCGGCACTCCCTCAGTACTGCCCCTCCGACAGTGCGGCACTCCCTCAGTACTGCCCCTCCGACAGTGCGGCACTCCCTCAGTACTGACCCTCCGACAGTGCGGCACTCCCTCATTACTGCCCCTGCGAAAGTGCGGCACTCCCTCAGTACTGCCCTTCCGACAGTGCGGCACTCCCTCAGTACTGCCCCTCCGACAGTGCGGCACTCCCTCAGTACTGACCCTCCGACAGTGCGGCACTCCCTCAGTACTGACCCTCCGACAGTGCGGCACTCCCTCAGTACTGCCCCTCCGACAGTGCGGCACTCCCTCAGTACTGCCCCTCCGACAGTGCGGCAGTCCCTCAGTACTGCCACTCCGACAGTGCGGCACTCCCTCAGTACTGCCCCTCCGAAATTGCAGCGCTCCCTCAGTACTGCCCCTCCGAAATTGCAGCACTCCCTCAGTACTGCCCCTCCGACAGTGCGGCGCTCCAGCAGTACTGCCCCTCCGACAGCGCAGACGTGCCTCAGTACTGACCCTCCAAGAGTGCGGCACTCCCTCAGCACTGCCCCTGCGACAGTGCGGCTCTCCCTCAGTACTGACCCTCAGACAGTCCGGCACTCCCTCAATAGTGCCCCTCCGACAGTGCGGCACTCCCTCAGTACTGTCCCTCCGACAGTGCGGTGCTCCCTCAGTACTGTCCCTCCGACAGTGCGGCACTCCCTCAGTACTGTCCCTCCGACAACGCTCCCTCAGTACTGACCCTCCGACAATGAGGCACACCCTCCGTGCTGCCCCTCCCACAGTGCAGCACTCCCTCAGTACTGTCCCTCCGACAGTGCGGTGCTCACTCAGTACTGTCCCTCCGACAGTGCGGCACTCCCTCAGCACTGCACCTCCGACAATGCTCCTTCAGTACTGCCACTCCGACAGTGCGGCACTCCCTCAGTACTGCCCCTCCGAGAGTGCGGCGCTCCCTCAGTACTGCCCCTCCGACAGTGCGGCACACCCTCAGTACTGCCCCTTCGAGAGTGCGGCACTCCCTCAGTACTGCCCCTCCGACAGTGCGGCGCTCCCTCAGTACTGCCCCTCCGACAGTTCGGCATTCCCTCAGTTCTGCCCCTCCTACACTGAAGCACTCCCTCAGTACTGCCCCTCCGACAGTGCTGCACACCCTCAGTACTGCCCCTCCGTCAGTGCGGCATTCCCTCAGTACTGCCCCTCCGACAGTGCAGTGGACCCTCAGCACTGCCCCTCCGTCAGTGCGGCACTCCCTCAGTACTGCCCCTCAGACGGTGCAGAACTCCCTCAGTACTGACCCTCCGACAGTGCAGCACTCCCTCAGTAGTGACCCTCCAACAGTTCGGCGCTCCCTCAGTACTGCCCCTCCGACAGTCCGGAACTCCCTCAGTGCAGCCCCTCCGACAGTGCAGCGCTCCCTCAGTACTGCCCCTCCGACAGTGCAGCACTCCCTCATTCCTGCCCCTCCCACAGTGCGGCGCTCCCTCAGTACCGCCCCGCCAACAGTGCGGCGCTCCCTCAGTACTGTCCCTCCGACAACGCTCCCTCAGGACTGAACCTCCGACAGTGCGGCACCCCCTCAGTACTGCCCATCCGACAGGGTGGCACTCCCTCAGTACTGCCCCTCCGACAGTGCGGCACTCCCTCAGTACTGCCCCTCCGACAGTGCGGCACTCCCTCAGTACTGCCCCTCCGACAGTGCGGCACTCCCTCAGTACTGCCCCTCCGACAGTGCGGCACTCCCTCAGTACTGCCCCTCCGACAGTGCGGCACTCCCTCAGTACTGCCCCTCCGACAGTGCGGCACTCCCTCAGTACTGCCCCTCTGACAGTGCGGCATTCCCTCAGTACTGCCCCTCCGACAGTGCAGCACTCCCTCAGTACTGCCCCTCCGACAGTACGGCAATCCCTCAGTACTGCGCCTCCGACAGTGCGGCACTCCCTCAGTACTGACCCTCCAAAAGTTCGCCTCTCCCTCATTACTGCCCCTCCGACAGTACGGCACTCCCTCAGTTCTGCCCCTCCGACAGTGCGGCACTCCCTCAGTACTGCGCCTCCGACAGTGCGGCACTCCCTCAGTACTGACCCTCCAAAAGTTCGCCTCTCCCTCATTACTGCCCCTCCGACAGTACGGCACTCCCTCAGTACTGTCCCACCGACAGTGCGGCGCTCCCTCAGTACTGCCCCTCCGACAGTCCGGAACTCCCTCAGTGCAGCCCCTCCCACAGTGCGGCGCTCCCTCAGTACCGCGCCGCCAACAGTGCGGCGCTCCCTCAGTACTGTCCCTCCGACAGTGCGGCACTCCCTCATTACTGCCCCTCCGAAATTGCAGCACTCCCTCAGTGCAGCCCCTCCGACAGCGCAGACGTGCCTCAGTACTGACCCTCCAAGAGTGCGGCACTCCCTCAGCACTGCCCCTGCGACAGTGCGGCTCTCCCTCAGTACTGACCCTCAGACAGTCCGGCACTCCCTCAATAGTGCCCCTCCGACAGTGCGGCACTCCCTCAGTACTGTCCCTCCGACAGTGCGGTGCTCCCTCAGTACTGTCCCTCCGACAGTGCGGCACTCCCTCAGTACTGTCCCTCCGACAACGCTCCCTCAGTACTGACCCTCCGACAATGAGGCACACCCTCCGTGCTGCCCTTCCCACAGTGCAGCACTCCCTCAGTACTGTCCCTCCGACAGTGCGGTGCTCACTCAGTACTGTCCCTCCGACAGTGCGGCACTCCCTCAGCACTGCCCCTCCGACAATGCTCCTTCAGTACTGCCACTCCGACAGTGCGGCACTCCCTCAGTACTGCCCCTCCGAGAGTGCGGCGCTCCCTCAGTACTGCCCCTCCGACAATGCGGCACACCCTCAGTACTGCCCCTTCGAGAGTGCGGCACTCCCTCAGTACTGCCCCTCCGACAGTGCGGCGCTCCCTCAGTACTGCCCCTCCGACAGTTCGGCATTCCCTCAGTTCTGCCCCTCCTACACTGAAGCGCTCCCTCAGTACTGCCCCTCCGACAGTGCGGCGCTCCCTCAGTACTGCCCCTCCGACAGTTCGGCATTCCCTCAGTTCTGCCCCTCCTACACTGAAGCGCTCCCTCAGTACTGCCCCTCCGACAGTGCGGCGCTCCCTCAGTACTGCCCCTCCGACAGTTCGGCATTCCCTCAGTTCTGCCCCTCCTACACTGAAGCGCTCCCTCAGTACTGCCCCTCCGACAGTGCGGCGCTCCCTCAGTACTGCCCCTCCGACAGTTCGGCATTCCCTCAGTTCTGCCCCTCCTACACTGAAGCGCTCCCTCAGTACTGCCCCTCCGACAGTGCGGCACTCCCTCAGTACTGTCCCTCCGACAGTGCGGTGCTCCCTCAGTACTGTCCCTCCGACAGTGCGGCACTCCCTCAGTACTGTCCCTCCGACAACGCTCCCTCAGTACTGACCCTCCGACAATGAGGCACACCCTCCGTGCTGCCCCTCCCACAGTGCAGCACTCCCTCAGTACTGTCCCTCCGACAGTGCGGTGCTCACTCAGTACTGTCCCTCCGACAGTGCGGCACTCCCTCAGCACTGCACCTCCGACAATGCTCCTTCAGTACTGCCACTCCGACAGTGCGGCACTCCCTCAGTACTGCCCCTCCGAGAGTGCGGCGCTCCCTCAGTACTGCCCCTCCGACAGTGCGGCACACCCTCAGTACTGCCCCTTCGAGAGTGCGGCACTCCCTCAGTACTGCCCCTCCGACAGTGCGGCGCTCCCTCAGTACTGCCCCTCCGACAGTTCGGCATTCCCTCAGTTCTGCCCCTCCTACACTGAAGCACTCCCTCAGTACTGCCCCTCCGACAGTGCTGCACACCCTCAGTACTGCCCCTCCGTCAGTGCGGCATTCCCTCAGTACTGCCCCTCCGACAGTGCAGTGGACCCTCAGCACTGCCCCTCCGTCAGTGCGGCACTCCCTCAGTACTGCCCCTCAGACGGTGCAGAACTCCCTCAGTACTGACCCTCCGACAGTGCAGCACTCCCTCAGTAGTGACCCTCCAACAGTTCGGCGCTCCCTCAGTACTGCCCCTCCGACAGTCCGGAACTCCCTCAGTGCAGCCCCTCCGACAGTGCAGCGCTCCCTCAGTACTGCCCCTCCGACAGTGCAGCACTCCCTCATTCCTGCCCCTCCCACAGTGCGGCGCTCCCTCAGTACCGCCCCGCCAACAGTGCGGCGCTCCCTCAGTACTGTCCCTCCGACAACGCTCCCTCAGGACTGAACCTCCGACAGTGCGGCACCCCCTCAGTACTGCCCATCCGACAGGGCGGCACTCCCTCAGTACTGCCCCTCCGACAGTGCGGCACTCCCTCAGTACTGCCCCTCCGACAGTGCGGCACTCCCTCAGTACTGCCCCTCCGACAGTGCAGCACTCATTCAGTACTGCCCCTCTGACAGTGCGGCACTCCCTCAGTACTGCCCCTCCGACAGTGCAGCACTCCCTCAGTACTGCCCCTCCGACAGTACGGCAATCCCTCAGTACTGCGCCTCCGACAGTGCGGCACTCCCTCAGTACTGACCCTCCAAAAGTTCGCCTCTCCCTCATTACTGCCCCTCCGACAGTACGGCACTCCCTCAGTTCTGCCCCTCCGACAGTGCGGCACTCCCTCAGTACTGTCCCACCGACAGTGCGGCGCTCCCTCAGTACTGCCGCTCCGACAGTCCGGAACTCCCTCAGTGCAGCCCCTCCCACAGTGCGGCGCTCCCTCAGTACCGCGCCGCCAACAGTGCGGCGCTCCCTCAGTACTGTCCCTCCGACAGTGCGGCACTCCCTCATTACTGCCCCTCCGAAATTGCAGCACTCCCTCAGTGCAGCCCCTCCGACAGCGCAGACGTGCCTCAGTACTGACCCTCCAAGAGTGCGGCACTCCCTCAGCACTGCCCCTGCGACAGTGCGGCTCTCCCTCAGTACTGACCCTCAGACAGTCCGGCACTCCCTCAATAGTGCCCCTCCGACAGTGCGGCACTCCCTCAGTACTGTCCCTCCGACAGTGCGGTGCTCCCTCAGTACTGTCCCTCCGACAGTGCGGCACTCCCTCAGTACTGTCCCTCCGACAACGCTCCCTCAGTACTGACCCTCCGACAATGAGGCACACCCTCCGTGCTGCCCCTCCCACAGTGCAGCACTCCCTCAGTACTGTCCCTCCGACAGTGCGGTGCTCACTCAGTACTGTCCCTCCGACAGTGCGGCACTCCCTCAGCACTGCCCCTCCGACAATGCTCCTTCAGTACTGCCACTCCGACAGTGCGGCACTCCCTCAGTACTGCCCCTCCGAGAGTGCGGCGCTCCCTCAGTACTGCCCCTCCGACAGTGCAGCACACCCTCAGTACTGCCCCTTCGAGAGTGCGGCACTCCCTCAGTACTGCCCCTCCGACAGTGCGGCGCTCCCTCAGTACTGCCCCTCCGACAGTTCGGCATTCCCTCAGTTCTGCCCCTCCTACACTGAAGCGCTCCCTCAGTACTGCCCCTCCGACAGTGCGGCGCTCCCTCAGTACTGCCCCTCCGACAGTTCGGCATTCCCTCAGTTCTGCCCCTCCTACACTGAAGCGCTCCCTCAGTACTGCCCGTCCCACAGTGCAGCACTCCCTCAGTACTGCCTCTCCGACAGTTCGGCACTCCCTCAGTACTGCCCCTCCGACAGTGCTGCACTCCCTCAGAACTGCCCCTCCGTCAGTGCGGCACTCCCTCAGTACTGCCCCTCCGACAGTGCAGTGGACCCTCAGAACTGCCCCTCCGTCAGTGCGGCACACCCTCAGTACTGCCCCTCCTACACTGAAGCGCTCCCTCAGAACTGCCCCTCCGACAGTGAGGCACTCCCTCAGTACTGCCTCTCCGACAGTGCGGCGCTCCCTCAGTACGGCCCCTCCGACAGTGCGGCGTTCCCTCAGTACTGCCTCTCCGACAGTGCGGCACTCCCTCAGTACGTCCCCTCCGACAGTGAGGCACTCCCTCAGTACTGCCTCTCCGACAGTACGGCACTCCCTCAGTACTGCCCCTCGGACAGTGCGGCACTCCCTCAGTACTGCCCCTCCGACAGTGCGGCGCTCCCTCATTACTGCCCCTCCGACAGTTCGGCATTCCCTCAGTTCTGCCCCTCCTACACTGAAGCGCTCCCTCAGTACTGCCCCTCCGACAGTGCTGCACACCCTCAGTACTGCCCCTCCGTCAGTGCGGCATTCCCTCAGTACTGCCCCTCCGACAGTGCAGTGGACCCTCAGCACTGCCCCTCCGTCAGTGCGGCACTCCCTCAGTACTGCCCCTCAGACGGTGCAGAACTCCCTCACTACTGACCCTCCGTCAGTGCGGCACTCCCTCAGTACTGCCCCTCTGACAGTACGGCACTCCCTCAGTTCTGCCCCTCCGACAGTGCGGCACTCCCTCAGTACTGACCCTCCAACAGTTCGCCGCTCCCTCAGTACTGCCCCTCCGACAGTGCGGCACTCCCTCAGTACTGTCCCACCGACAGTGTGGCGCTCCCTCAGTACTGCCCCTCCGACAGTCCGGAACTCCCTCAGTGCAGCCCCTCCGACAGTGCGGCGCTCCCTCAGTACTGCCCCTCCGACAGTGCAGCACTCCCTCATTCTTGCCCCTCCCACAGTGCGGCGCTCCCTCAATACAGCTCCGCCAACAGTGCGGCGCTCCCTCAGTACTGTCCCTCCGACAACGCTCCCTCAGGACTGAACCTCCGACAGTGCGGCACCCCCTCAGTACTGCCCATCCGACAGTGCGGCACTCCCTCAGTACTGCCCCTCCGACAGTGCGGCACTCCCTCAGTACTGACCGTCCGACAGTGCGGCACTCCCTCAGTACTGCCCCTCCGACAGTGCAGCACTCATTCAGTACTGCCCCTCCGACAGTGCGGCACTCCCTCAGTACTGCCCCTCCGACAGTGCAGCACTCCCTCAGTACTGCGCCTCCGACAGTGCGGCGCTCCCTCAGTACTGCCCCTCCGACAGTGCGGCACTCCCTCAGTACTGCCCCTCCGACAGTGCAGCACTCCCTCAGTACTGCGCCTCCGACAGTGCG
The DNA here is from genome assembly GCF_044704955.1 of Pristiophorus japonicus. Lineage (NCBI taxonomy): Eukaryota > Metazoa > Chordata > Chondrichthyes > Pristiophoridae > Pristiophorus > Pristiophorus japonicus. The sequence goes on from NC_092002.1 coordinate 25,095,766, forward strand.
GCACTCCCTCAGTACTGCCCCTCCGACAGTGCAGCACTCCCTCAGTACTGCCTCTCCGACAGTGCAGCACTCCCTCAGTACTGCCCCTCCGACAGTACGGCAATCCCTCAGTACTGCGCCTCCGACAGTGCGGCGCTCCCTCAGTACTGCCCCTCCGAGATTGCTGCACTCCCTCAGTACTGCCCGTCCGACAGTGCGGCACTCCCTCAGTACTGCCCCTTCAACGGTGCAGCACTCCCTCAGCACTGCCTCTCCGACAGTGCGGCGCTCCCTCAGCCCTGCCCCTCCGTCAGTGCGGCTCTCCCTCAGTACTGCCCCTCCAACAGTGTAGCACTCCCTCAGCACTACCCAACCGACAGTGCAGCACTCCCTCAGTACTGCCCCTCCGTCAGTGCGGCACTCCCTCAGTACTGACCCTCCAACAGTGCAGTACTCCCTCAGCACTACCCCTCCGACAGTGCAGCACTCCCTCAGTACTGCCCCTCCGACAGTGCGGCACTCCCTCAGGACTGCCCGTCCCACAGTGCAGCACTCCCTCAGTACTGCCTCTCCGACAGTTCGGCACTCCCTCAGTTCTGCCCCTCCTGCACTGAAGCGCTCCCTCAGTACTGCCCCTCCGACAGTGCGGCACTCCCTCAGTACTGCCCCTCCGACAGTGCTGCACTCCCTCAGAACTGCCCCTCCGTCAGTGCGGCACTCCCTCAGTACTGCCCCTCCGACAGTGCAGTGGACCCTCAGAACTGCCCCTCCGTCAGTGCGGCACACCCTCAGTACTGCCCCTCCTACACTGAAGCGCTCCCTCAGAACTGCCCCTCCGACAGTGAGGCACTCCCTCAGTACTGCCTCTCCGACAGTGCGGCGCTCCCTCAGTACGGCCCCTCCGACAGTGCGGCGTTCCCTCAGTACTGCCTCTCCGACAGTGCGGCACTCCCTCAGTACGTCCCCTCCGACAGTGAGGCACTCCCTCAGTACTGCCTCTCCGACAGTACGGCACTCCCTCAGTACTGCCCCTCGGACAGTGCGGCACTCCCTCAGTACTGCCCCTCCAACAGTGCGGCGCTCCCTCAGTACTGTCCCTCCGACAACCCTCCCTCAGTACTGCCCCTCCGACAGTGCGGCACTCCCTCAGTACTGCCCCTCCGACAGTGCGGCACTCCCTCAGTACTGCCCCTCCGACAGTGCGGCACTCCCTCAGTACTGCCCCTCCGACAGTACGGCGCTCCCTCAGTACTGCCCCTCCGTCAGTGTGGCACTCCCTCAGTACTGCCCCTCCGACAGTGCAGCGCTCCCTCAGAACTGCCCCTTCGACAGTTTGGCACTCCCTCAGTACTGCCCCTCCGACAGTGAGGCACTCCCTCAGTACTGCCTCTCCGACAGTGCGGCGCTCCCTCAGTATTGCCCCTCCGAAAGTGCGAACTCCCTCAGTACTGCCCCTCCGAAAGTGCGGCACTCCCTCAGTACTGCCCCTCCGAAAGTGCGGAACTCCCTCAGTACTGCCCCTCCGACAGTGCGGTACTCCCTCAGTACTTCCCCTCCGACAGTGTAGCGCTCCCTCAGAACTGCCCCTCCGACAGTTTGGCACTCCCTCAGTACTGCCCCTCCGAAAGTGCGGAACTCCCTCAGAACTGCCCCACCGACAGTTTGGCACTCCCTCAGTACTGCCCCTCCGAAAGTGCGGAACTCCCTCAGAACTGCCCCACCGACAGTTTGGCACTCCCTCAGTACTGCACTTCCGAAAGTGCGGAACTCCCTCAGTACTGCCCCTCCGACAGTGCAATACTCCGTGAGTACTGCCCCTCCGACAGTGAGGCACTCCGTCAGTATTGCCCCTCCGACAGTGAGGCACTCCCTCAGTAATGCCCCTCCGACAGTACGGCGCTCCATCAGTTCTGCTCCTCCTACACTGAAGCGCTCCCTCAGTACTACCCCTCCGACAGTGCGGCACTCCCTCAGTACTGCCCCTCCGACAGTGCAATACTCCGTGAGTACTGCCCCTCCGACAGTGAGGCACTCCGTCAGTATTGCCCCTCCGACAGTGAGGCACTCCCTCAGTAATGCCCCTCCGACAGTACGGCGCTCCATCAGTTCTGCTCCTCCTACACTGAAGCGCTCCCTCAGTACTGCCCCTCCGACAGTGCGGCACTCCCTCAGTACTGCCCCTCCGACAGTGCGCCACTCCCTCAGTACTGCCCCTCCGATAGTGCGGCACTCCCTCAGTACTGCTCCTCCGACAGTGCAGCACTCCCTCAGCAATGCCCCTCCGACAGTGCGGAACCCCCTCAGTACAGCCCCTCCGACAGTGCGGCACTCCCTCAGTACTGTCCCTCCGACAGTGAGGCACTCCCTCAGTACTGCCTCTCCGACAGTGCGGCACTCCCTCAGTACTGCCCCTCGGACAGTGTGGCACTCCCTCAGTACTGCCCCTCCGAAAGTGCGGAACTTCCTCAGTACTGCCCCTCGGACAGTGCGGCAATCCCTCAGTACTGCCCCTCCGAAATGCAGCGCTCCCTCAGAGCTGCCCCTCCGACAGTGCGGCACTCCCTCAGTACTGCCCCTCCGACAGTGCTGCACTCCCTCAGAACTGCCCCTCCGTCAGTGCGGCACTCCCTCAGTACTGCCCCTCCGACAGTGCAGTGGACCCTCAGAACTGCCCCTCCGTCAGTGCGGCACACCCTCAGTACTGCCCCTCCTACACTGAAGCGCTCCCTCAGAACTGCCCCTCCGACAGTGAGGCACTCCCTCAGTACTGCCTCTCCGACAGTGCGGCGCTCCCTCAGTACGGCCCCTCTGACAGTGCGGCGTTCCCTCAGTACTGCCTCTCCGACAGTGCGGCACTCCCTCAGTACGTCCCCTCCGACAGTGAGGCACTCCCTCAGTACTGCTTCTCCGACAGTACGGCACTCCCTCAGTACTGTCCCTCCGACAACCCTCCCTCAGTACTGCCCCTCCGACAGTGCGGCACTCCCTCAGTACTGCCCCTCCGACAGTGCGGCACTCCCTCAGTACTGCCCCTCCGACAGTGCGGCACTCCCTCAGTACTGCCCCTCCGACAGTACGGCGCTCCCTCAGTACTGCCCCTCCGTCAGTGTGGCACTCCCTCAGTACTGCCCCTCCGACAGTGCAGCGCTCCCTCAGAACTGCCCCTCCGACAGTTTGGCACTCCCTCAGTACTGCCCCTCCGACAGTGAGGCACTCCCTCAGTACTGCCTCTCCGACAGTGCGGCGCTCCCTCAGTACTGCCCCTCGGACAGTGCGGTACTCCCTCAATACTGCCCCTCCGAAAGTGCGAACTCCCTCAGTACTGCCCCTCGGAAAGTGCGGCACTCCCTCAGTACTGCCCCTCCGAAAGTGCGGAACTCCCTCAGTACTGCCCCTCCGACAGTGCGGTACTCCCTCAGTACTTCCCCTCCGACAGTGTAGCGCTCCCTCAGAACTGCCCCTCCGACAGTTTGGCACTCCCTCAGTACTGCCCCTCCGAAAGTGCGGAACTCCCTCAGAACTGCCCCACCGACAGTTTGGCACTCCCTCAGTACTGCCCTTCCGAAAGTGCGGAACTCCCTCAGTACTGCCCCTCCGACAGTGCAATACTCCGTGAGTACTGCCCCTCCGACAGTGAGGCACTCCGTCAATATTGCCCCTCCGACAGTGAGGCACTCCCTCAGTACTGCCCCTCCGACAGTGCGCCACTCCCTCAGTACTGCCCCTCCGATAGAGCGGCACTCCCTCAGTACTGCTCCTCCGACAGTGCAGCACTCCCTCAGCACTGCCCCTCCGACAGTGCGGAACCCCCTCAGTACAGCCCCTCCGACAGTGCGGCACTCCCTCAGTACTGCCCCTCGGACAGTGTGGCACTCCCTCAGTACTGCCCCTCCGAAAGTGCGGAACTTCCTCAGTACTGCCCCTCGGACAGTGCGGCAATCCCTCAGTACTGCCCCTCCGAAATGCAGCGCTCCCTCAGAGCTGCCCCTCCGAGAGTGCGGCACTCCCTCAGTACTGCCCCTCCGACAGTGCGGCACTCCCTCAGTACTGCTCCTCCGACAGTGCGGCACACCCTCAGTACTGCCCCTCCAACAGTGCAGCACTCCCTCAGTACTGCCCCTCCAACAGTGCGGCGCTCCCTCAGTACTGTCCCTCCGACAACCCTCCCTCAGTACTGCCCCTCCGACAGTGAGGCACTCCCTCAGCACTGCCCCTCCGACAGTGCAGCACTCCCTCAGCACTGCCCCTCCAACAGTACAGCGCACCCTCAGCACTGCCCCACCGACACTGCGGCATTCCCTCAGCACTGCCCCTCCGACAGTGCAGCACTCCCTGAGCACTGTCCCTCCAACAGTGCGGCACTCCCTCAGTACTGACCCTCCAACTGTGCGGCATTCCCTCAGTACTGCCCCTCCGAGAGTACGGCACTCCCTCAGTACTGCCTCTCCGACAGTGCGGCGCTCCCTCAGTACGGCCCCTCCGACAGTGCAGCGCTCCCTTAGTACTGCCTCTCCGACAGTGCGGCACTCCCTCAGTACGGCCCCTCCGACAGTGAGGCACTCCCTCAGTACTGCCCCTCCAACAGTGCGGCGCTCCCTCAGTACTGTCCCTCCGACAACCCTCCCTCAGTACTGCCCCTCCGATAGTGCGGCACTCCCTCAGTACTGCCCCCCGACAGTGCGGCACTCCCTCAGTACTGCCCCTCCGACAGTGCGGCACTCCCTCAGTACTGCCCCTCCGACAGTACGGCGCTCCCTCAGTACTGCCCCTCTGTCAGTGTGACACTCCCTCAGTACTGCCCCTCCGACAGTGCAGCGCTCCCTCAGAACTGCCCCTCCGACAGTGCAGCACTCCCTCAGTACTGCCCCTCCGACATTGCGGCACTCCCTCATTCCTGCCCCTCCCACAGTGCGGCACTCCCTCAGTACCGCCCCGCCAACAGTGCGGCGCTCCCTCAGTACTGTCCCTCCGACAACGCTCCCTCAGGACTGAACCTCCGACAGAGCGGCACCCCCTCAGTACTGCCCTTCCGACAGTGCGGCACTCCCTCAGAGCTGCCCCTCCGACACTGCGGCACTCCCTCAGTACTGCCCCTCCGACAGTGCGGCACTCCCTCAGTACTGCTCCTCCGACAGTGCGGCACCTCCTCAGTACTGCCCCTCCAACAGTGCAGCACTCCCTCAGTACTGCCCCTCCAACAGTGCGGCGCTCCCTCAGTACTGTCCCTCCGACAACCCTCCCTCAGTACTGCCCCTCCGACAGTGCGGCACTCCCTCAGCACTGCCACTCCGACAGTGCAGCACTCCCTCAGCACTGCCCCTCCAACAGTACAGCGCACCCTCAGCACTGTCCCTCCAACAGTGCGGCACTCACTCAGTACTGACCCTCCAACAGTGCGGCACTCCCTCGGTACTTCCCCTCCGACAGTGCGGCATACCCTCAGTACTGCCCCTCCATCAGTGCGGCACTCCCTCAGTGCTGCCCCTCCGACAGTGCAGCGCTCCCTCAGAACTGCCCCTTCGACAGTTTGGCACTCCCTCAGTACTGCCCCTCCGACAGTGAGGCACTCCCTCAGTACTGCCTCTCCGACAGTGCGGCGCTCCCTCAGTACGGCCCCTCCGACAGTGCAGCGCTCCCTCAGTACTGCCTCTCCGACAGTGCGGCACTCCCTCAGTACGGCCCCTCCGACAGTGAGGCACTCCCTCAGTACTGCCTCTCCGACAGTGCGGCACTCCCTCAGTACTGCCCCTCGGACAGTGCGGCACTCCCTCAGTACTGCCCCTCCAACAGTGCGGCACTCCCTCAGTACTGCTCCTCCGACAGTGCGGCACTCCCTCAGTACTGCTCCTCCGTCAGTGTGGCACTCCCTCAGTACTGCCCCTCCGACAGTGCAGCGCTCCCTCAGAACTGCCCCTCCGACAGTTTGGCACTCCCTCAGTACTGCCCCTCCGACAGTGAGGCACTCCCTCAGTACTGCCTCTCCTAAAGTGCGGCGCTCCCTCAGTACTGCCCCTCGGACAGTGCGGCACTCCCTCAGTACTGCCCCTCCGAAAGTGCGAACTCCCTCAGAACTGCCCCTCCGACAGTTTGGCACTCCCTCAGTACTGCCTCTCCGAAAGTGCGGAACTCCCTCAGAACTGCCCCTCCGACAGTTTGGCACTCCCTCAGTACTGCCTCTCCGAAAGTGTGGAACTCCCTCAGTACTACCCCTCCGACAGTGCGGTACTCCCTCAGTACTGCCCCTCCGACAGTGAGGCAATCCGTCAGTATTGCCCCTCCGACAGTGCGGCACTCCCTCAGTACTGCCCCTCCGATAGTGCGGCACTCTCTCAGTACTGTCCCTCTGACAGCGCTCTTTCAGTACAGCCCCTCCGACAGTGCGGCACTCCCTCAGTACTGCTCCTCCGACAGTGCAGCACTCCCTCAGCACTGCCCCTCCGACAGTGCGGCACCCCCTCAGTACAGCCCATCCGACAGTGCGGCACTCCCTCAGTACTGTCCCTCCGACAGTGAGGCACTCCCTCAGTACTGCCTCACCGACAGTGCGGCACTCCCTCAGTACTGCCCCTCGGACAGTGCGGCACTCCCTCAGTACTGCCCCTCCGAAAGTGCGGAACTCCCTCAGTACTGCCCCTCCGACAGTGCGGTACTCCCTCAGTACTTCCCCTACGACAGTGCGGCACTCCCTCAGTACTGCCCCTCCGACAGTGCGGCACTCCCTCAGTACTGCCCCTCCGAGAGTGCGGCGCTCCCTCAGTACTGCCCCTCCGACAGTGCGGCACACCCTCAGTACTGCCCCTTCGAGAGTGCGGCACTCCCTCAGTACTGCCCCTCCGACAGTGCGGCGCTCCCTCAGTACTGCCCCTCCGACAGTTCGGCACTCCCTCAGTTCTGCCCCTCCTACACTGAAGCGCTCCCTCAGTACTGCCCCTCCGACAGTGCTGCACACCCTCAGTACTGCCCCTCCGTCAGTGCGGCATTCCCTCAGTACTGCCCCTCCGACAGTGCAGTGGACCCTCAGCACTGCCCCTCCGTCAGTGCGGCCCTCCCTCAGTACTGCCCCTCAGACGGTGCAGAACTCCCTCAGTACTGACCCTCCGACAGTGCAGCACTCCCTCAGTACTGACCCTCCAACAGTTCGGCGCTCCCTCAGTACTGCCCCTCCGACAGTCCGGAACTCCCTCAGTGCAGCCCCTCCGACAGTGCGGCGCTCCCTCAGTACTGCCCCTCCGACAGTGCAGCACTCCCTCATTCCTGCCCCTCCCACAGTGCGGCGCTCCCTCAGTACCGCCCCGCCAACAGTGCGGCGCTCCCTCAGTACTGTCCCTCCGACAACGCTCCCTCAGGACTGAACCTCCGACAGTGCGGCACCCCCTCAGTACTGCCCATCCGACAGTGCGGCACTCCCTCAGTACTGCCCCTCCGACAGTGCGGCACTCCCTCAGTACTGCCCCTCCGACAGTGCGGCACTCCCTCAGTACTGCCCCTCCGACAGTGCAGCACTCATTCAGTACTGCCCCTCTGACAGTGCGGCACTCCCTCAGTACTGCCCCTCCGACAGTGCAGCACTCCCTCAGTACTGCCCCTCCGACAGTACGGCAATCCCTCAGTACTGCGCCTCCGACAGTGCGGCACTCCCTCAGTACTGACCCTCCAACAGTTCGCCTCTCCCTCATTACTGCCCCTCCGACAGTACGGCACTCCCTCAGTTCTGCCCCTCCGACAGTGCGGCACTCCCTCAGTACTGTCCCACCGACAGTGCGGCGCTCCCTCAGTACTGCGCCTCTGACAGTCCGGAACTCCCTCAGTGCAGCCCCTCCCACAGTGCGGCGCTCCCTCAGTACCGCCCCGCCAACAGTGCGGCGCTCCCTCAGTACTGTCCCTCCGACAACGCTCCCTCAGGACTGAACCTCCGACAGTGCGGCACCCCCTCAGTACTGCCCATCCGACAGTGCGGCACTCCCTCAGTACTGCCCCTCCGACAGTGCGGCACTCCCTCAGTACTGCCCCTCCGACAGTGCGGCACTCCCTCAGTACTGCCCCTCCGAGAGTGCGGCGCTCCCTCAGTACTGCCCCTCCGACAGTGCGGCACACCCTCAGTACTGCCCCTTCGAGAGTGCGGCACTCCCTCAGTACTGCCCCTCCAACAGTGCGGCGCTCCCTCAGTACTGCCCCTCCGACAGTTCGGCACTCCCTCAGTTCTGCCCCTCCTACACTGAAGCACTCCCTCAGTACTGCCCCTCCGACAGTGCTGCACTCCCTCAGTACTGCCCCTCCGTCAGTGCGGCATTCCCTCAGTACTGCCCCTCCGACAGTGCAGTGGACCCTCAGCACTGCCCCTCCGTCAGTGCGGCACTCCCTCAGTACTGCCCCTCAGACGGTGCAGAACTCCCTCAGTACTGACCCTCCGACAGTGCAGCACTCCCTCAGTACTGACCCTCCAACAGTTCGGCGCTCCCTCAGTACTGCCCCTCCGACAGTGCGGCACTCCCTCAGTACTGCCCCTCCGACAGTGCGGCACTCCCTCAGTACTGCCCCTCCGACAGTGCGGCACTCCCTCAGTACTGACCCTCCGACAGTGCGGCACTCCCTCATTACTGCCCCTGCGAAAGTGCGGCACTCCCTCAGTACTGCCCTTCCGACAGTGCGGCACTCCCTCAGTACTGCCCCTCCGACAGAGCGGCACTCCCTCAGTACTGTCCCTCCGACAGTGCGGCACTCCCTCAGTACTGACCCTCCGACAGTGCGGCACTCCCTCAGTACTGCCCCTCCGACAGTGCGGCACTCCCTCAGTACTGCCCCTCCGACAGTGCGGCACTCCCTCAGTACTGCCCCTCCGACTGTGCGGCACTCCCTCAGTACTGCCCCTCCGACAGTGCAGCACTCCCTCATTCCTGCCCCTCCCACAGTGCGGCGCTCCCTCAGTACCGCCCCGCCAACAGTGCGGCGCTCCCTCAGTACTGTCCCTCCGACAACGCTCCCTCAGGACTGAACCTCCGACAGTGCGGCACCCCCTCAGTACTGCCCATCCGACAGTGCGGCACTCCCTCAGTACTGCCCCTCCGACAGTGCGGCACTCCCTCAGTACTGCCCCTCCGACATGCGGCACTCCCTCAGTACTGCCCCTCCGACAGTGCAGCACTCATTCAGTACTGCCCCTCTGACAGTGCGGCACTCCCTCAGTACTGCCCCTCCGACAGTGCAGCACTCCCTCAGTACTGCCCCTCCGACAGTACGGCAATCCCTCAGTACTGCGCCTCCGACAGTGCGGCACTCCCTCAGTACTGACCCTCCAACAGTTCGCCTCTCCCTCATTACTGCCCCTCCGACAGTGCGGCACTCCCTCAGTTCTGCCCCTCCGACAGTGCGGCACTCCCTCAGTACTGTCCCACCGACAGTGCGGCGCTCCCTCAGTACTGCCCCTCCGACAGTCCGGAACTCCCTCAGTGCAGCCCCTCCCACAGTGCGGCGCTCCCTCAGTACCGCGCCGCCAACAGTGCGGCGCTCCCTCAGTACTGTGCCTCCGACAACGCTCCCTCAGGACTGAACCTCCGACAGTGCGGCACCCCCTCAGTACTGCCCATCCGACAGTGCGGCACTCCCTCAGTACTGCCCCTCCGACAGTGCGGCACTCCCTCAGTACTGCCCCTCCGACAGTGCGGCACTCCCTCAGTACTGCCCCTCCGAGAGTGCGGCGCTCCCTCAGTACTGCCCGTCCGACAGTGCGGCACACCCTCAGTACTGCCCCTTCGAGAGTGCGGCACTCCCTCAGTACTGCCCCTCCGACAGTGCGGCGCTCCCTCAGTACTGCCCCTCCGACAGTTCGGCACTCCCTCAGTTCTGCCCCTCCTACACTGAAGCGCTCCCTCAGTACTGCCCCTCCGACAGTGCTGCACTCCCTCAGTACTGCCCCTCCGACAGTGCGGCACTCCCTCAGTACTGCCCCTCCGACAGTGCGGCACTCCCTCAGTACTGACCCTCCGACAGTGCGGCACTCCCTCATTACTGCCCCTGCGAAAGTGCGGCACTCCCTCAGTACTGCCCTTCCGACAGTGCGGCACTCCCTCAGTACTGCCCCTCCGACAGTGCGGCACTCCCTCAGTACTGACCCTCCGACAGTGCGGCACTCCCTCAGTACTGACCCTCCGACAGTGCGGCACTCCCTCAGTACTGCCCCTCCGACAGTGCGGCACTCCCTCAGTACTGCCCCTCTGACAGTGCGGCACTCCCTCAGTACTGCCCCTCCGACTGTGCGGCACTCCCTCAGTACTGCCCCTCCGAAATTGCAGCGCTCCCTCAGTACTGCCCCTTCGAAATTGCAGCACTCCCTCAGTACTGCCCCTCCGACAGTGCGGCACTCCCTCAGTACTGACCCTCCAAGAGTGCGGCACTCCCTCAGCACTGCCCCTGCGACAGTGCGGCTCTCCCTCAGTACTGACCCTCAGACAGTCCGGCACTCCCTCAGTACTGTCCCTCCGACAGTGCGGCACTCCCTCAGTACTGTCCCTCCGACAACGCTCCCTCAGTACTGACCCTCCGACAATGAGGCACACCCTCCGTGCTGCCCCTCCCACAGTGCAGCACTCCCTCAGTACTGTCCCTCCGACAGTGCGGTGCTCACTCAGTACTGTCCCTCCGACAGTGCGGCACTCCCTCAGGACTGCCCCTCCGACAATGCTCCTTCAGTACTGCCACTCCGACAGTGCGGCACTCCCTCAGTACTGCCCCTCCGAGAGTGCGGCGCTCCCTCAGTACTGCCCCTCCGACAGTGCGGCACACCCTCAGTACTGCCCCTTCGAGAGTGCGGCACTCCCTCAGTACTGCCCCTCCGACAGTGCGGCGCTCCCTCAGTACTGCCCCTCCGACAGTTCGGCACTCCCTCAGTTCTGCCCCTCCTACACTGAAGCGCTCCCTCAGTACTGCCCCTCCGACAGTGCTGCACACCCTCAGTACTGCCCCTCCGTCAGTGCGGCATTCCCTCAGTACTGCCCCTCCGACAGTGCAGTGGACCCTCAGCACTGCCCCTCCGTCAGTGCGGCACTCCCTCAGTACTGCCCCTCAGACGGTGCAGAACTCCCTCAGTACTGACCCTCCGACAGTGCAGCACTCCCTCAGTAGTGACCCTCCAACAGTTCGGCGCTCCCTCAGTACTGCCCCTCCGACAGTCCGGAACTCCCTCAGTGCAGCCCCTCCGACAGTGCAGCGCTCCCTCAGTACTGCCCCTCCGACAGTGCAGCACTCCCTCATTCCTGCCCCTCCCACAGTGCGGCGCCCCCTCAGTACCGCCCCGCCAACAGTGCGGCGCTCCCTCAGTACTGTCCCTCCGACAACGCTCCCTCAGGACTGAACCTCCGACAGTGCGGCACCCCCTCAGTACTGCCCATCCGACAGGGCGGCACTCCCTCAGTACTGCCCCTCCGACAGTGCGGCACTCCCTCAGTACTGCCCCTCCGACAGTGCGGCACTCCCTCAGTACTGCCCCTCCGACAGTGCAGCACTCATTCAGTACTGCCCCTCTGACAGTGCGGCACTCCCTCAGTACTGCCCCTCCGACAGTGCAGCACTCCCTCAGTACTGCCCCTCCGACAGTACGGCAATCCCTCAGTACTGCGCCTCCGACAGTGCGGCACTCCCTCAGTACTGACCCTCCAAAAGTTCGCCTCTCCCTCATTACTGCCCCTCCGACAGTACGGCACTCCCTCAGTTCTGCCCCTCCGACAGTGCGGCACTCCCTCAGTACTGTCCCACCGACAGTGCGGCGCTCCCTCAGTACTGCCCCTCCGACAGTACGGCACTCCCTCAGTTCTGCCCCTCCGACAGTGCGGCACTCCCTCAGTACTGTCCCACCGACAGTGCGGCACTCCCTCAGTACTGCCCCTCCGAGTGTGCGGCGCTCCCTCAGTACTGCCCGTCCGACAGTGCGGCACACCCTCAGTACTGCCCCTTCGAGAGTGCGGCACTCCCTCAGTACTGCCCCTCCGACAATTCGGCACTCCCTCAGTTCTGCCCCTCCTACACTGAAGCGCTCCCTCAGTACTGCCCCTCCGACAGTGCTGCACTCCCTCAGTACTGCCCCTCCGTCAGTGCGGCATTCCCTCAGTACTGCCCCTCCGACAGTGCAGTGGACCCTCAGCACTGCCCCTCCGTCAGTGCGGCACTCCCTCAGTACTGCCCCTCAGACGGTGCAGAACTCCCTCAGTACTGACCCTCCGACAGTGCAGCACTCCCTCAGTACTGACCCTCCAACAGTTCGGCGCTCCCTCAGTACTGCCCCACCGACAGTACGGCACTCCCTCAGTTCTGCCCCTCCGACAGTGCAGCACTCCCTCAGTACTGACCCTCCAACAGTTCGCCGCTCCCTCAGTACTGCCCCTCCGACAGTGCGGCACTCCCTCAGTACTGCCCCTCCGACAGTGCGGCACTCCCTCAGTACTGCCCCTCCGACAGTGCGGCACTCCCTCAGTACTGCCCCTCCGACAGTGCGGCACTCCCTCAGTACTGCCCCTCCGACAGTGCGGCACTCCCTCAGTACTGACCCTCCGACAGTGCGGCACTCCCTCATTACTGCCCCTGCGAAAGTGCGGCACTCCCTCAGTACTGCCCTTCCGACAGTGCGGCACTCCCTCAGTACTGCCCCTCCGACAGTGCGGCACTCCCTCAGTACTGACCCTCCGACAGTGCGGCACTCCCTCAGTACTGACCCTCCGACAGTGCGGCACTCCCTCAGTACTGCCCCTCCGACAGTGCGGCACTCCCTCAGTACTGCCCCTCCGACAGTGCGGCACTCCCTCAGTACTGCCACTCCGACAGTGCGGCACTCCCTCAGTACTGCCCCTCCGAAATTGCAGCGCTCCCTCAGTACTGCCCCTCCGAAATTGCAGCACTCCCTCAGTACTGCCCCTCCGACAGTGCGGCGCTCCAGCAGTACTGCCCCTCCGACAGCGCAGACGTGCCTCAGTACTGACCCTCCAAGAGTGCGGCACTCCCTCAGCACTGCCCCTGCGACAGTGCGGCTCTCCCTCAGTACTGACCCTCAGACAGTCCGGCACTCCCTCAATAGTGCCCCTCCGACAGTGCGGCACTCCCTCAGTACTGTCCCTCCGACAGTGCGGTGCTCCCTCAGTACTGTCCCTCCGACAGTGCGGCACTCCCTCAGTACTGTCCCTCCGACAACGCTCCCTCAGTACTGACCCTCCGACAATGAGGCACACCCTCCGTGCTGCCCCTCCCACAGTGCAGCACTCCCTCAGTACTGTCCCTCCGACAGTGCGGTGCTCACTCAGTACTGTCCCTCCGACAGTGCGGCACTCCCTCAGCACTGCACCTCCGACAATGCTCCTTCAGTACTGCCACTCCGACAGTGCGGCACTCCCTCAGTACTGCCCCTCCGAGAGTGCGGCGCTCCCTCAGTACTGCCCCTCCGACAGTGCGGCACACCCTCAGTACTGCCCCTTCGAGAGTGCGGCACTCCCTCAGTACTGCCCCTCCGACAGTGCGGCGCTCCCTCAGTACTGCCCCTCCGACAGTTCGGCATTCCCTCAGTTCTGCCCCTCCTACACTGAAGCACTCCCTCAGTACTGCCCCTCCGACAGTGCTGCACACCCTCAGTACTGCCCCTCCGTCAGTGCGGCATTCCCTCAGTACTGCCCCTCCGACAGTGCAGTGGACCCTCAGCACTGCCCCTCCGTCAGTGCGGCACTCCCTCAGTACTGCCCCTCAGACGGTGCAGAACTCCCTCAGTACTGACCCTCCGACAGTGCAGCACTCCCTCAGTAGTGACCCTCCAACAGTTCGGCGCTCCCTCAGTACTGCCCCTCCGACAGTCCGGAACTCCCTCAGTGCAGCCCCTCCGACAGTGCAGCGCTCCTTCAGTACTGCCCCTCCGACAGTGCAGCACTCCCTCATTCCTGCCCCTCCCACAGTGCGGCGCTCCCTCAGTACCGCCCCGCCAACAGTGCGGCGCTCCCTCAGTACTGTCCCTCCGACAACGCTCCCTCAGGACTGAACCTCCGACAGTGCGGCACCCCCTCAGTACTGCCCATCCGACAGGGCGGCACTCCCTCAGTACTGCCCCTCCGACAGTGCGGCACTCCCTCAGTACTGCCCCTCCGACAGTGCGGCACTCCCTCAGTACTGCCCCTCCGACAGTGCGGCACTCCCTCAGTACTGCCCCTCCGACAGTGCGGCACTCCCTCAGTACTGCCCCTCCGACAGTGCGGCACTCCCTCAGTACTGCCCCTCCGACAGTGCGGCACTCCCTCAGTACTGCCCCTCTGACAGTGCGGCATTCCCTCAGTACTGCCCCTCCGACAGTGCAGCACTCCCTCAGTACTGCCCCTCCGACAGTACGGCAATCCCTCAGTACTGCGCCTCCGACAGTGCGGCACTCCCTCAGTACTGACCCTCCAAAAGTTCGCCTCTCCCTCATTACTGCCCCTCCGACAGTACGGCACTCCCTCAGTTCTGCCCCTCCGACAGTGCGGCACTCCCTCAGTACTGCGCCTCCGACAGTGCGGCACTCCCTCAGTACTGACCCTCCAAAAGTTCGCCTCTCCCTCATTACTGCCCCTCCGACAGTACGGCACTCCCTCAGTACTGTCCCACCGACAGTGCGGCGCTCCCTCAGTACTGCCCCTCCGACAGTCCGGAACTCCCTCAGTGCAGCCCCTCCCACAGTGCGGCGCTCCCTCAGTACCGCGCCGCCAACAGTGCGGCGCTCCCTCAGTACTGTCCCTCCGACAGTGCGGCACTCCCTCATTACTGCCCCTCCGAAATTGCAGCACTCCCTCAGTGCAGCCCCTCCGACAGCGCAGACGTGCCTCAGTACTGACCCTCCAAGAGTGCGGCACTCCCTCAGCACTGCCCCTGCGACAGTGCGGCTCTCCCTCAGTACTGACCCTCAGACAGTCCGGCACTCCCTCAATAGTGCCCCTCCGACAGTGCGGCACTCCCTCAGTACTGTCCCTCCGACAGTGCGGTGCTCCCTCAGTACTGTCCCTCCGACAGTGCGGCACTCCCTCAGTACTGTCCCTCCGACAACGCTCCCTCAGTACTGACCCTCCGACAATGAGGCACACCCTCCGTGCTGCCCTTCCCACAGTGCAGCACTCCCTCAGTACTGTCCCTCCGACAGTGCGGTGCTCACTCAGTACTGTCCCTCCGACAGTGCGGCACTCCCTCAGCACTGCCCCTCCGACAATGCTCCTTCAGTACTGCCACTCCGACAGTGCGGCACTCCCTCAGTACTGCCCCTCCGAGAGTGCGGCGCTCCCTCAGTACTGCCCCTCCGACAATGCGGCACACCCTCAGTACTGCCCCTTCGAGAGTGCGGCACTCCCTCAGTACTGCCCCTCCGACAGTGCGGCGCTCCCTCAGTACTGCCCCTCCGACAGTTCGGCATTCCCTCAGTTCTGCCCCTCCTACACTGAAGCGCTCCCTCAGTACTGCCCCTCCGACAGTGCGGCGCTCCCTCAGTACTGCCCCTCCGACAGTTCGGCATTCCCTCAGTTCTGCCCCTCCTACACTGAAGCGCTCCCTCAGTACTGCCCCTCCGACAGTGCGGCGCTCCCTCAGTACTGCCCCTCCGACAGTTCGGCATTCCCTCAGTTCTGCCCCTCCTACACTGAAGCGCTCCCTCAGTACTGCCCCTCCGACAGTGCGGCGCTCCCTCAGTACTGCCCCTCCGACAGTTCGGCATTCCCTCAGTTCTGCCCCTCCTACACTGAAGCGCTCCCTCAGTACTGCCCCTCCGACAGTGCGGCACTCCCTCAGTACTGTCCCTCCGACAGTGCGGTGCTCCCTCAGTACTGTCCCTCCGACAGTGCGGCACTCCCTCAGTACTGTCCCTCCGACAACGCTCCCTCAGTACTGACCCTCCGACAATGAGGCACACCCTCCGTGCTGCCCCTCCCACAGTGCAGCACTCCCTCAGTACTGCCCCTCCGACAGTGCGGCGCTCCCTCAGTACTGCCCCTCCGACAGTGCGGCACACCCTCAGTACTGCCCCTTCGAGAGTGCGGCACTCCCTCAGTACTGCCCCTCCGACAGTGCGGCGCTCCCTCAGTACTGCCCCTCCGACAGTTCGGCATTCCCTCAGTTCTGCCCCTCCTACACTGAAGCACTCCCTCAGTACTGCCCCTCCGACAGTGCTGCACACCCTCAGTACTGCCCCTCCGTCAGTGCGGCATTCCCTCAGTACTGCCCCTCCGACAGTGCAGTGGACCCTCAGCACTGCCCCTCCGTCAGTGCGGCACTCCCTCAGTACTGCCCCTCAGACGGTGCAGAACTCCCTCAGTACTGACCCTCCGACAGTGCAGCACTCCCTCAGTAGTGACCCTCCAACAGTTCGGCGCTCCCTCAGTACTGCCCCTCCGACAGTCCGGAACTCCCTCAGTGCAGCCCCTCCGACAGTGCAGCGCTCCCTCAGTACTGCCCCTCCGACAGTGCAGCACTCCCTCATTCCTGCCCCTCCCACAGTGCGGCGCTCCCTCAGTACCGCCCCGCCAACAGTGCGGCGCTCCCTCAGTACTGTCCCTCCGACTACGCTCCCTCAGGACTGAACCTCCGACAGTGCGGCACCCCCTCAGTACTGCCCATCCGACAGGGCGGCACTCCCTCAGTACTGCCCCTCCGACAGTGCGGCACTCCCTCAGTACTGCCCCTCCGACAGTGCGGCACTCCCTCAGTACTGCCCCTCCGACAGTGCAGCACTCATTCAGTACTGCCCCTCTGACAGTGCGGCACTCCCTCAGTACTGCCCCTCCGACAGTGCAGCACTCCCTCAGTACTGCCCCTCCGACAGTACGGCAATCCCTCAGTACTGCGCCTCCGACAGTGCGGCACTCCCTCAGTACTGACCCTCCAAAAGTTCGCCTCTCCCTCATTACTGCCCCTCCGACAGTACGGCACTCCCTCAGTTCTGCCCCTCCGACAGTGCGGCACTCCCTCAGTACTGTCCCACCGACAGTGCGGCGCTCCCTCAGTACTGCCGCTCCGACAGTCCGGAACTCCCTCAGTGCAGCCCCTCCCACAGTGCGGCGCTCCCTCAGTACCGCGCCGCCAACAGTGCGGCGCTCCCTCAGTACTGTCCCTCCGACAGTGCGGCACTCCCTCATTACTGCCCCTCCGAAATTGCAGCACTCCCTCAGTGCAGCCCCTCCGACAGCGCAGACGTGCCTCAGTACTGACCCTCCAAGAGTGCGGCACTCCCTCAGCACTGCCCCTGCGACAGTGCGGCTCTCCCTCAGTACTGACCCTCAGACAGTCCGGCACTCCCTCAATAGTGCCCCTCCGACAGTGCGGCACTCCCTCAGTACTGTCCCTCCGACAGTGCGGTGCTCCCTCAGTACTGTCCCTCCGACAGTGCGGCACTCCCTCAGTACTGTCCCTCCGACAACGCTCCCTCAGTACTGACCCTCCGACAATGAGGCACACCCTCCGTGCTGTCCCTCCCACAGTGCAGCACTCCCTCAGTACTGTCCCTCCAACAGTGCGGTGCTCACTCAGTACTGTCCCTCCGACAGTGCGGCACTCCCTCAGCACTGCCCCTCCGACAATGCTCCTTCAGTACTGCCACTCCGACAGTGCGGCACTCCCTCAGTACTGCCCCTCCGAGAGTGCGGCGCTCCCTCAGTACTGCCCCTCCGACAGTGCGGCACACCCTCAGTACTGCCCCTTCGAGAGTGCGGCACTCCCTCAGTACTGCCCCTCCGACAGTGCGGCGCTCCCTCAGTACTGCCCCTCCGACAGTTCGGCATTCCCTCAGTTCTGCCCCTCCTACACTGAAGCGCTCCCTCAGTACTGCCCCTCCGACAGTGCGGCGCTCCCTCAGTACTGCCCCTCCGACAGTTCGGCATTCCCTCAGTTCTGCCCCTCCTACACTGAAGCGCTCCCTCAGTACTGCCCGTCCCACAGTGCAGCGCTCCCTCAGTACTGCCCCTCCGACAGTGCAGTGGACCCTCAGAACTGCCCCTCCGTCAGTGCGGCACACCCTCAGTACTGCCCCTCCTACACTGAAGCGCTCCCTCAGAACTGCCCCTCCGACAGTGAGGCACTCCCTCAGTACTGCCTCTCCGACAGTGCGGCGCTCCCTCAGTACGGCCCCTCCGACAGTGCGGCGTTCCCTCAGTACTGCCTCTCCGACAGTGCGGCACTCCCTCAGTACGTCCCCTCCGACAGTGAGGCACTCCCTCAGTACTGCCTCTCCGACAGTACGGCACTCCCTCAGTACTGCCCCTCGGACAGTGCGGCACTCCCTCAGTACTGCCCCTCCGACAGTGCGGCGCTCCCTCATTACTGCCCCTCCGACAGTTCGGCATTCCCTCAGTTCTGCCCCTCCTACACTGAAGCGCTCCCTCAGTACTGCCCCTCCGACAGTGCTGCACACCCTCAGTACTGCCCCTCCGTCAGTGCGGCATTCCCTCAGTACTGCCCCTCCGACAGTGCAGTGGACCCTCAGCACTGCCCCTCCGTCAGTGCGGCACTCCCTCAGTACTGCCCCTCAGACGGTGCAGAACTCCCTCACTACTGACCCTCCGACAGTGCGGCACTCCCTCAGTACTGCCCCTCTGACAGTACGGCACTCCCTCAGTTCTGCCCCTCCGACAGTGCGGCACTCCCTCAGTACTGACCCTCCAACAGTTCGCCGCTCCCTCAGTACTGCCCCTCCGACAGTGCGGCACTCCCTCAGTACTGTCCCACCGACAGTGTGGCGCTCCCTCAGTACTGCCCCTCCGACAGTCCGGAACTCCCTCAGTGCAGCCCCTCCGACAGTGCGGCGCTCCCTCAGTACTGCCCCTCCGACAGTGCAGCACTCCCTCATTCTTGCCCCTCCCACAGTGCGGCGCTCCCTCAGTACAGCTCCGCCAACAGTGCGGCGCTCCCTCAGTACTGTCCCTCCGACAACGCTCCCTCAGGACTGAACCTTCGACAGTGCGGCACCCCCTCAGTACTGCCCATCCGACAGTGCGGCACTCCCTCAGTACTGCCCCTCCGACAGTGCGGCACTCCCTCAGTACTGCCCCTCCGACAGTGCGGCACTCCCTCAGTACTGCCCCTCCGACAGTGCAGCACTCATTCAGTACTGCCCCTCTGACAGTGCGGCACTCCCTCAGTACTGCCCCTCCGACAGTGCAGCACTCCCTCAGTACTGCGCCTCCGACAGTGCGGCGCTCCCTCAGTACTGCCCCTCCGACAGTGCGGCACTCCCTCAGTACTGCCCCTCCGACAGTGCAGCACTCCCTCAGTACTGCGCCTCCGACAGTGCGGCACTCCCTCAGTACTGCCCCTCCGACAGTGCAGCACTCCCTCAGTACTGCCTCTCCGACAGTGCAGCACTCCCTCAGTACTGCCCCTCCGACAGTACGGCAATCCCTCAGTACTGCGCCTCCGACAGTGCGGCGCTCCCTCAGTACTGCCCCTCCGAGATTGCTGCACTCCCTCAGTACTTCCCCTCCGACAGTGTAGCGCTCCCTCAGAACTGCCCCTCCGACAGTTTGGCACTCCCTCAGTACTGCCCCTCCGAAAGTGCGGAACTCCCTCAGAACTGCCCCACCGACAGTTTGGCACTCCCTCAGTACTGCCCTTCCGAAAGTGCGGAACTCCCTCAGTACTGCCCCTCCGACAGTGCAATACTCCGTGAGTACTGCCCCTCCGACAGTGAGGCACTCCGTCAATATTGCCCCTCCGACAGTGAGGCACTCCCTCAGTACTGCCCCTCCGACAGTGCGCCACTCCCTCAGTACTGCCCCTCCGATAGAGCGGCACTCCCTCAGTACTGCTCCTCCGACAGTGCAGCACTCCCTCAGCACTGCCCCTCCGACAGTGCGGAACCCCCTCAGTACAGCCCCTCCGACAGTGCGGCACTCCCTCAGTACTGCCCCTCGGACAGTGTGGCACTCCCTCAGTACTGCCCCTCCGAAAGTGCGGAACTTCCTCAGTACTGCCCCTCGGACAGTGCGGCAATCCCTCAGTACTGCCCCTCCGAAATGCAGCGCTCCCTCAGAGCTGCCCCTCCGAGAGTGCGGCACTCCCTCAGTACTGCCCCTCCGACAGTGCGGCACTCCCTCAGTACTGCTCCTCCGACAGTGCGGCACACCCTCAGTACTGCCCCTCCAACAGTGCAGCACTCCCTCAGTACTGCCCCTCCAACAGTGCGGCGCTCCCTCAGTACTGTCCCTCCGACAACCCTCCCTCAGTACTGCCCCTCCGACAGTGAGGCACTCCCTCAGCACTGCCCCTCCGACAGTGCAGCACTCCCTCAGCACTGCCCCTCCAACAGTACAGCGCACCCTCAGCACTGCCCCACCGACACTGCGGCATTCCCTCAGCACTGCCCCTCCGACAGTGCAGCACTCCCTGAGCACTGTCCCTCCAACAGTGCGGCACTCCCTCAGTACTGACCCTCCAACTGTGCGGCATTCCCTCAGTACTGCCCCTCCGAGAGTACGGCACTCCCTCAGTACTGCCTCTCCGACAGTGCGGCGCTCCCTCAGTACGGCCCCTCCGACAGTGCAGCGCTCCCTTAGTACTGCCTCTCCGACAGTGCGGCACTCCCTCAGTACGGCCCCTCCGACAGTGAGGCACTCCCTCAGTACTGCCTCTCCGACAGTGCGGCACTCCCTCAGTACTGCCCCTCGGACAGTGCGGCACTCCCTCAGTACTGCCCCTCCAACAGTGCGGCGCTCCCTCAGTACTGTCCCTCCGACAACCCTCCCTCAGTACTGCCCCTCCGATAGTGCGGCACTCCCTCAGTACTGCCCCCCGACAGTGCGGCACTCCCTCAGTACTGCCCCTCCGACAGTGCGGCACTCCCTCAGTACTGCCCCTCCGACAGTACGGCGCTCCCTCAGTACTGCCCCTCTGTCAGTGTGACACTCCCTCAGTACTGCCCCTCCGACAGTGCAGCGCTCCCTCAGAACTGCCCCTCCGACAGTGCAGCACTCCCTCAGTACTGCCCCTCCGACATTGCGGCACTCCCTCATTCCTGCCCCTCCCACAGTGCGGCACTCCCTCAGTACCGCCCCGCCAACAGTGCGGCGCTCCCTCAGTACTGTCCCTCCGACAACGCTCCCTCAGGACTGAACCTCCGACAGAGCGGCACCCCCTCAGTACTGCCCTTCCGACAGTGCGGCACTCCCTCAGAGCTGCCCCTCCGACACTGCGGCACTCCCTCAGTACTGCCCCTCCGACAGTGCGGCACTCCCTCAGTACTGCTCCTCCGACAGTGCGGCACCTCCTCAGTACTGCCCCTCCAACAGTGCAGCACTCCCTCAGTACTGCCCCTCCAACAGTGCGGCGCTCCCTCAGTACTGTCCCTCCGACAACCCTCCCTCAGTACTGCCCCTCCGACAGTGCGGCACTCCCTCAGCACTGCCACTCCGACAGTGCAGCACTCCCTCAGCACTGCCCCTCCAACAGTACAGCGCACCCTCAGCACTGTCCCTCCAACAGTGCGGCACTCACTCAGTACTGACCCTCCAACAGTGCGGCACTCCCTCGGTACTTCCCCTCCGACAGTGCGGCATACCCTCAGTACTGCCCCTCCATCAGTGCGGCACTCCCTCAGTGCTGCCCCTCCGACAGTGCAGCGCTCCCTCAGAACTGCCCCTTCGACAGTTTGGCACTCCCTCAGTACTGCCCCTCCGACAGTGAGGCACTCCCTCAGTACTGCCTCTCCGACAGTGCGGCGCTCCCTCAGTACGGCCCCTCCGACAGTGCAGCGCTCCCTCAGTACTGCCTCTCCGACAGTGCGGCACTCCCTCAGTACGGCCCCTCCGACAGTGAGGCACTCCCTCAGTACTGCCTCTCCGACAGTGCGGCACTCCCTCAGTACTGCCCCTCGGACAGTGCGGCACTCCCTCAGTACTGCCCCTCCAACAGTGCGGCACTCCCTCAGTACTGCTCCTCCGACAGTGCGGCACTCCCTCAGTACTGCTCCTCCGTCAGTGTGGCACTCCCTCAGTACTGCCCCTCCGACAGTGCAGCGCTCCCTCAGAACTGCCCCTCCGACAGTTTGGCACTCCCTCAGTACTGCCCCTCCGACAGTGAGGCACTCCCTCAGTACTGCCTCTCCTAAAGTGCGGCGCTCCCTCAGTACTGCCCCTCGGACAGTGCGGCACTCCCTCAGTACTGCCCCTCCGAAAGTGCGAACTCCCTCAGAACTGCCCCTCCGACAGTTTGGCACTCCCTCAGTACTGCCTCTCCGAAAGTGCGGAACTCCCTCAGAACTGCCCCTCCGACAGTTTGGCACTCCCTCAGTACTGCCTCTCCGAAAGTGTGGAACTCCCTCAGTACTACCCCTCCGACAGTGCGGTACTCCCTCAGTACTGCCCCTCCGACAGTGAGGCAATCCGTCAGTATTGCCCCTCCGACAGTGCGGCACTCCCTCAGTACTGCCCCTCCGATAGTGCGGCACTCTCTCAGTACTGTCCCTCTGACAGCGCTCTTTCAGTACAGCCCCTCCGACAGTGCGGCACTCCCTCAGTACTGCTCCTCCGACAGTGCAGCACTCCCTCAGCACTGCCCCTCCGACAGTGCGGCACCCCCTCAGTACAGCCCATCCGACAGTGCGGCACTCCCTCAGTACTGTCCCTCCGACAGTGAGGCACTCCCTCAGTACTGCCTCACCGACAGTGCGGCACTCCCTCAGTACTGCCCCTCGGACAGTGCGGCACTCCCTCAGTACTGCCCCTCCGAAAGTGCGGAACTCTCTCAGTACTGCCCCTCCGACAGTGCGGTACTCCCTCAGTACTTCCCCTACGACAGTGCGGTACTCCCTCAGTACTTCCCCTCCGACAGTGCGGCACTCCCTCAGTACTGCCCCTCCGACAGTGCGGCACTCTCTCAGTACTGCCCCTCCGAAAGTGCGGAACTCCCTCAGAACTGCCCCTCCAACAGTTTGGCACTCCCTCAGTACTGCCCCTCCGAAAATGCAGAACTCCCTCAGTACTGCCCCTCCGACAGTGCGGTGCTCCGTCAGTATTGCCCCTCCGACAGTGAGGCACTCCCTCAGTAATGCCCCTCCAATAGTGTGGCACTGCCTCAGTACTGCCCCTCCGACAGTGTGGAACTCCCTCAGTACTGCCCCTCCGATAGTGCGGCACTGCCTCAGTACTGTCCCTCCGACAACCCTCCCTCAGTACTGCCCCTCCGACAGTGCGGCACTCCCTCAGTACTGCCCCCCGACAGTGCGGCACTCCCTCAGTACTGCCCCTCCGACAGTGCGGCACTCCCTCAGTACTGCCCCTCCGACAGTACGGCGCTACCTCAGCACTGCCCCCCCGACAGTGCGGCACTCCCTCAGTACTGCCCCTCCGACAGTGCGGCACTCCCTCAGTACTGCCCCTCCGACAGTACGGCGCTACCTCAGTACTGCCCCTCCGTCAGTGTGGCACTCCCTCAGTACTGACCCTCCGACAGTGCGGCACTCCCTCAGTACTGCCCCTCCAACAGTGCAGCACTCCCTCAGTACTGCCCCTCCAACAGTACAGCGCTCCCTCAGCACTGCCCCTCCGACACTGCGGCCCTCCCTCAGCACTGCCCCTCCGACAGTGCAGCACTCCCTCAGTACTGACCCTCCAACTGTGCGGCACTCCCTCAGTACTGCCCCTCCGACAGTGCGGCACTCCCTCAGTACTGCCCCTTCGACAGTGCGGCACTCCCTCAGAGCTACCCCTCCGACAGTGCGGCACTCCCTCAGTACTGCCCCTCCAACAGTGCAGCACTCCCTCAGTACTGCCCCTCCAACAGTGCGGCGCTCCCTCAGTATTGTCCCTCCGACAACCCTCCCTCAGTACTGCCCCTCCGACAGTGCGGCACCTCCTCAGTACTGCCCCTCCAACAGTGCAGCACTCCCTCAGTACTGCCCCTCTAACAGTGCGGCGCTCCCTCAGTACTGTCCCTCCGACAACCCTCCCTCAGTACTGCCCCTCCGACAGTGCGGCACTCCCTCAGCACTGCCCCTCCGACAATGCAGCACTCCCTCAGCACTGCCCCTCCAACAGTACAGCGCACCCTCAGCACTGCCCCTCCGACAGTGCGGCACTCCCTCAGCACTGCCCCTCCAACAGTACAGCGCACCCTCAGCACTGCCCCTCCGACAGTGCAGCACTCCCTCAGC
The DNA here is from genome assembly GCF_044704955.1 of Pristiophorus japonicus. Lineage (NCBI taxonomy): Eukaryota > Metazoa > Chordata > Chondrichthyes > Pristiophoridae > Pristiophorus > Pristiophorus japonicus. Next base: position 25,119,863 of record NC_092002.1, read on the forward strand.
ACTGCCCCTCCGACAGTGCAGCACTCCCTTAGCACTGTCCCTCCAACAGTGCGGCACTCACTCAGTACTGACCCTCCAACAGTGTGGCACTCCCTCAGCACTGCCCCTCCGACAGTGCGGCACTCCCTCAGTACTGCCCCTCCGAGAGTTCGGCGCTCCCTCAGTACTCCCCCTCCGTCAGTGCTGCACTCCCTCAGTGCTGCCCCTCCGACAGTGCAGCGCTCCGTCAGAACTGCCCCTCCGACAGTTTGGCACTCCCTCAGTACTGCCCCTCCGACAGTGAGGCACTCCCTCAGTACTGCCTCTCCGACAGTGCGGCGCTCCCTCAGTACGGCCCCTCCGACAGTGCAGCGCTCCCTCAGTACTGCCTCTCCGACAGTGCGGCGCTCCCTCAGTACTGTCCCTCCGACAACCCTCCCTCAGTACTGCCCCTCCGACAGTGTGGCACTCCCTCAGTACTGCCCCTCCGACAGTGCAGCGCTCCCTCAGAACTGCCCCTCCGACAGTTTGGCACTCCCTCAGTACTGCCCCTCCGACAGTGAGGCACTCCCTCAGTACTGCATCTCCGACAGTGCGGCGCTCCCTCAGTACTGCCCCTCGGACAGTGCGGCACTCCCTCAGTACTGCCCCTCCGAAAGTGCGAACTCCCTCAGTACTGCCCCTCCGAAAGTGCGGAACTCCCTCAGAACTGCCCCTCCGACAGTTTGGCACTCCCTCAGTACTGCCTCTCCGAAAGTGCGGAACTCCCTCAGAACTGCCCCTCCGACAGTTTGGCACTCCCTCAGTACTGCCTCTCCGAAAGTGCGGAACTCCCTCAGTGCTACCCCTCCGACAGTGCGGTACTCCCTCAGTACTGCCCCTCCGACAGTGAGGCAATCCGTTAGTATTGCCCCTCCGACAGTGAGGCACTCCCTCAGTAATGCCCCTCCGACAGTACGGCGCTCCCTCAGTTCTGCCCCTCCTACACTGAAGCGCTCCCTCAGTACAGCCCCTCCGACAGTGCGGCACTCCCTCAGTACTGCCCCTCAGATAGTGCGGCACTCCCTCAGTACTGTCCCTCTGACAGCGCTCCCTCAGTACAGCCCCTCCGACTGTGCGGAACTCCCTCAGTACTGCCCCTCCGACAGTGCGGCACTCCCTCAGCACTGCCCCTCCGACAGTGCGGCACCCCCTCAGTACAGCCCTTCCGACAGTGCGGCACTCCCTCAGTACTGTGCCTCCGACAGTGAGGCACTCCCTCAGTACTGCCTCTCCGACAGTGCGGCACTCCCTCAGTACTGCCCCTCGGACAGTGCGGCACTCCCTCAGTACTGCCCCTCCGAAGGTGCGGAACTCCCTCAGTCCTGCCCCTCGGACAGTGCGGCACTCCCTCAGTACTGCCCCTCCGAAAGTGCGGAACTCCCTCAGTACTGCCCCTCCGACAGTGCGGTACTCCCTTAGTACTTCCCCTCCGACAGTGCAGCGCTCCCTTAGAACTGCCCCTCCGACAGTTTGGCACTCCCTCAGTACTGCCCCTCCGAAAGTGCGGAACTCCCTCAGAACTGCCCCTCCAACAGTTTGGCACTCCCTCAGTACTGCCCTTCCGAAAGTGCGGAACTCCCTCAGTACTGCCCCTCCGACAGTGCGGTACTCCGTCAGTACTGCCCCTCCGACAGTGAGGCACTCCGTCAGTATTGCCCCTCCGACAGTGAGGCACTCCCTCAGTAATGCCCCTCCGACAGTACGGCGCTCCCTCAGTTCTGCCCCTCCTACATTGAAGCGCTCCCTCAGTTCTGCCCCTCCTACATTGAAGCGCTCCCTCAGTACAGCCCCTCCGACAGTGCGGAACTCCCTCAGTACTGCCCCTCCGACAGTGCGGCACTCTCTCAGTACTGCTCCTCCGACAGTGCGGCACTCACTCAGCACTGCCCCTCCAACAGTGCGTCACCCCCTCAGTACAGCCCCTCCGACAGTGCAGCACTCCCTCAGCACTGCCCCTCCGACAGTGCTGCGCTCCCTCAGAGCTGCCCCTCCGACAGTGCGGCACCCCCTCAGTACTGCCCCTCCGACAGTGCAGTGCACCCTCAGCCCTGCCCCTCCATCAGTGCGGCTCTCCCTCAGTACTGACCCTCCGACAGTTCGGCGCTCCCTCAGTACTGCCCCTACGACAGTGCAGCGCTCCCTCATTACTGCCCCTCACAGAGTGCAGTGCTCCCTCAGTACTGCCCCTCCTGCACTGAAGGGCTCCCTCAGTACTGCCCCTCCGACAGTGCGGCACTCCCTCAGTACTGCCCCTCTGACAGTGCGGCACTCCCTCATTCCTGCCCCTCGCACAGTGCAGTACTCCCACAGTATTGCCCCTCCGACAGTGCAGCGCTCCCTCAGTACTTCCCCTCCGACAGTGCGGCACTCCCTCAGTACTGCCCCTCTGTCAGTGCGACACTCCCTCAGTACTGCCCCTCCGACAGTGCGGCACTCCCTCAGTACTGCCCCTCCGACAGTGCGGCACTCCCTTAGTCCTGCCCCTCTGACAGTGCGGCACTCCCTTAGTACTGCCCCTCCGAGAGTTCGGCACTCCCTCAGTACTGCCCCTCCGTCAGTGCGGCACTCCCTCAGCACTGCCCCTCCGACAGTGCGGCGCTCCCTCAGTACTGCCCCTCCGTCAGTGCGGCACTCCCTCAGTACTGCCCCTCCGACAGTGCAGCGCTCCCTCAGTACTGCCTCTCCGACAGTGCGGCACTCCCTCAGTACTGACCCTCCGACAGTGTGGCACTCCCTCTGTACTGCTCCTCCGACAGTGCAGCACTCCCTCAGCACTGCCCCTCCGACAGTGCGGCACCCCCTCAGTACAGCCCCTCCGACAGTGCGGCACTCCCTCAGTACTGTCCCTCCGACAGTGAGCCACTCCCTCAGTACTGCTTCTCCGACAGTGCGGCACTCCCTCAGTACTGCCCCTCGGACAGTGCGGCACTCCCTCTGTACTGCCCCTCCGAAAGTGCGGAACTCCCTCAGTACTGCCCCTCGGACAGTGCGGCACTCCCTCAGTACTGCCCCTCCAAATGTGCGGAACTCCTTCAGTACTGCCCCTCCGACAGTGCGGTACTCCGTCAGTACTGCCCCTCCGACAGTGAGGCACTCCGTCAGTATTGCCCCTCCGACAGTGACGCACTCCCTCAGTAATACCCCTCCGACATTACGGCGCTCCCTCAGTTCTGCCCCTTCTACACTGAAGCGCTCCCTCAGTACTGCCCCTCCGACAGTGCGGCACTCCCTCAGTACTGCCCCTCCGATAGTGCGGCACTCACTCAGAACTGTCCCTCTGACAGCGCTCCCTCAGTACTGCTCCTCCGACAGTGCGGCACTCCCTCAGTACTGCTCCTCCGACAGTGCAGCACTCCCTCAGCACTGCCCCTCCAACAGTGCGGCACCCCCTCAGTACAGCCCCTCCGACAGTGCAGCACTCCCTCAGCACTGCCCCTCCGACAGTGCTGCGCTCCCTCAGAGCTGCCCCTCTGACAGTGCGGCACTCCCTCAGTACTGCCCCTCCGACAGTGCGGCACCCCCTCAGTACAGCCCCTCCGACAGTGCAGCACTCCCTCAGCACTGACCCTCCGACAGTGCGGCGCTCCCTCAGTACATCGAAACATAGAAACATAGAAAATAGGTGCAGGAGTAGGCCATTCGGCCCTTCGAGCCTGCACCGCCATTCAATGAGTTCATGGCTGAACATGCAACTTCAGTACCCCATTCCTGCTTTCTCACCATACCCCTTGATCCCCCTAGTAGTAAGGACTTCATCTAACTCCTTTTTGAATATATTTAGTGAATTGGCCTCAACAACTTTCTGTGGTAGAGAATTCCACAGATTCACCACTCTCTGGGTGAAGAAGTTTCTCCTCATCTCGGTCCTAAATGGCTTCCCCCTTATCCTTAGACTATGACCCCTGGTTCTGGACTTCCCCAACATTGGGAACATTCTTCCTGCATCTAACCTGTCTAACCCCGTCAGAATTTTAAACGTTTCTATGAGGTCCCCTCTCATTCTTCTGAACTCCAGTGAATACAAGCCCAGTTGATCCAGTCTTTCTTGATCGGTCAGTCCCGCCATCCCGGGAATCAGTCTGGTGAACCTTCGCTGCACTCCCTCAATAGCAAGAATGTCCCTCCTCAGGTTAGGAGACCAAAACTGTACACAATACTCCAGGTGTGGCCTCACCAAGGCCCTGTACAATTGTAGCAACACCTCCCTGCCCCTGTACTCAAATCCCCTCGCTATGAAGGCCAACATGCCATTTGCTTTCTTAACCGCCTGCTGTACCTGCATGCCAACCTTCAATGACTGATGTACCATGACACCCAGGTCTCTTTGCACCTCCCCTTTTCCTAATCTGTCACCATTCAGATAATAGTCTGTCTCTCTGTTTTTACCTCACATTTATCCACATTATACTTCATCAGCCATGCATTTGCCCACTCACCTAACCAATCCAAGTCACTCTGCAGCCTCATAGCATCCTCCTCGCAGCTCACACTGCCACCCAACTTAGTGTCATCCGCAAATTTGGAGATACTACATTTAATCCCCTCGTCTAAATCATTAATGTACAATGTAAACAGCTGGGGCCCCAGCACAGAACCTTGCGGTACCCCATGAGCCACTGCCTGCCATTCTGAAAAGTACCCATTTACTCCTACTCTTTGCTTCCTGTCTGACAACCAGTTCTCAATCCACATCAGCACACTACCCCCAATCCCATGTGCTTTAACTTTGCACATTAATCTCTTGTGTGGGACCTTGTCGAAAGCCTTCTGAAAGTCCAAATATACCACATCAACTGGTTCTCCCTTGTCCACTCTAATGGAAACATCCTCAAAAAATTCCAGAAGATTTGTCAAGCATGATCTCCCTTTCACAAATCCATGCTGACTTGGACCTATCATATTACCTCTTTCCAAATGCACTGCTATGATATCATTAATAATTGATTCCATCATTTTACCCACTACTGATGTCAGGCTGACTGGCCTATAATTCCCTGTTTTCTCTCTCCCTCCTTTTTTAAAAAGTGGGGTTACATTGGCTACCCTCCACTCCATAGGAACTGATCCAGAGTCAATGCAATGTTGGAAAATGACTGTCAATGCATCCACTATTTCCAAGGCCACCTCCTTAAGTACTCTGGGATGCAGTCCATCAGGCCCTGGGGATTTATCGGCCTTCAATCCCATCAATTTCCCCAACACAATTTCCCGACTAATAAGGATTTCCCTCAGTTCCTCCTCCTTACTAGACCCTCCGACCCCTTTTATATCCGGAAGATTGTTTGTGTCCTCCTCAGTGAATACCGAACCAAAGTACTTGATCAATTGATCCGCCATTTCTTTGTTCCCCGTTATGACTTCCCCTGATTCTGACTGCAGGGGACCTACGTTTGTCTTTACTAACCTTTTTCTCTTTACATATCTATAGAAACTTTTGCAATCCGTCTTAATGTTCCCTGCAAGCTTCTTCTCGTACTCCATTTTCCCTGCCCTAATCAAACCCTTTGTCCTCCTCTGCTGAGTTCTAAATTTCTCCCAGTCCCCGGGTTCACTGCTATTTCTGGCCAATTTGTATGCCACTTCCTTGGCTTTAATGCTATCCCTGATTTCCCCAGATAGCCACGGTTGAGCCACCTTCCCTTTTTTATTTTTACGCCAGACAAGAATGTACAATTTTTGTAGTTCATCCATGCGGTCTCTAAATGTCTGCCATTGCCCATCCACAGTCAACCCCTTCAGTATCATTCGCCAATCTATCCTAGCCAATTCACGCCTCATACCTTCAAAGTTACCCTTCTTTAAGTTCTGGACCATGGTCTCTGAATTAACTGTTTCATTCTCCATCCTAATGCAGAATTCCACCATATTATGGTCACTCTTCCCCAAGGGGCCTCGCACAATGAGATTGCTAATTAATCCTCTCATTACACAACACCCAGTCTAAGATGGCCTCCCCCCTAGTTGGTTCCTCGACATATTGGTCTAAAAATACATCTCTTATGCACTCCAGGAAATCCTCCTCCACCGTATTGCTTCCAGTTTGGTTAACCCAATCTATGTGCATATTAAAGACACCCATTACAACTGCTGCACCTTTATTGCATGCACCCCTAATTTCATGTTTGATGCCCTCCCCAACATCACGACTACTGTTTGGAGGTCTGTACACAACTCCCACTAACATTTTTTGCCCTTTGGTATTCTGCAGCTCTACCCATATAGATTCCACATCATCCAAGCTAATGTCTTTCCGAACTATTGCCTTAATTTGCTCCTTAACCAGCAATGCTACCCCACCTCCTTTTCCTTTTATTCTATCTTTCCTGAATGTTGAATACCCTTGGATGTTGAGTTCCCAGCCCTGATCATCCTGGAACCACGTCTCCGTAATCCCAATCACATCATATTTGTTAACATCTATTTGCACAGTTAATTCATCCACCTTATTGCGGATACTCCTTGCATTAAGACACAAAGCCTTTAGGCTTTTTTTTAACACCCTTTGTCCTTTTAGAATTTTGCTGTACACTGGCCCTTTTTTATTCTTTGCCTTGGGTTTCTCTGCCCTCCACTTTTCCTCATCTCCTTTCTGACTTTTGCTTTTGCCTCCTTTTTGTTTCCCTCTGTCTCCCTGCATTGGTTCCCATCCCCCTGCCATATTAGTTTAACTCCTCCCCAACAGGACTAGCAAACACTCACCCTAGTACTGCCCCTCCGTCAGTGCGGCACTCCCTCAGTACTGCCCCTCCGTCAGTGCAGCACTCCCTCAGTACTGCCCCTCCGTCAGTGCAGCTCTCCTTCAGTACTGCCCCTCCGACAGTGCGGCGCTCCCTCAGTACTGTCCCTCCGACAACCCTCCCTCAGTACTGCCCCTCCGACAGTGCGGCACTCCCTCAGAGCTGCCCCTCCGACAGTGCGGCACTCCCTCAGTACTGCTCCTCCGACAGTGCTGCACCCCCTCAGTACTGCCCCTCCAACAGTGCAGCACTCCCTCAGTACTGCCCCTCCAACAGTGCGGCGCTCCCTCAGTACTGTCCCTCCAACAACCCTCCCTCAGTACTGCCCCTCCGACAATGCGGCACTCCCTCAGCACTGCCCCTCCGACAGTGCAGCACTCCCTCAGCACTGTCCCTCCAACAGTGCGGCGCTCCCTCAGCACTGCCCCTCCGACAGTGCAGCACTCCCTCAGCACTGTCGCTCCAACAGTGCGGCACTCCCTCAGTACTGACCCTCCAACAGTGCGGCACTCCCTGAGTACTTCCCCTCTGACAGTGCGGCACTCCCTCAGTACTGCCCCTCCGACTGTGCAGCACTCCCTCAGCACTGCCCCTCCGACAGTGCGGCGCTCCCTCAGTACTGCCCCTCCGACAGTTTGGCACTCCCTCAGTACTGCCCCTCCGACAGTGCGGCACTCCCTCAGTACTGCCCCTCCGACAGTGCTGCACTCCCTCAGTACGGCCCCTCCGACAGTGCGGCACTCCCTCAGTACGGCCCCTCCGACAGTGCGGCACCCCCTCAGTACTGCCCCTCCGACAGTGCGGCACTCCCTCAGAGCTGCCCCTCCGACAGTGCGGCACTCCCTCAGTAATGCCCCTCCGACAGTGCGGGACTCCCTCAGTACTGCTCCTCCGACAGTGCGGCACCCCCTCAGTACTGCCCCTCCATCAGTGCAGCGTTCCCTCAGTACTGCCCCTCCAACAGTGCGGCGCTCCCTCAGTACTGTCCCTCCGACAACCCTCCCTCAATACTGCCCCTCCGACAGTGCGGCACTCCCTCAGCACTGCCCTTCCGACAGTGCAGCACTCCCTCAGCACTGTCCCTCCAACAGTGCGGCGCTCCCTCAGCACTGCCCCTCCGACAGTTTGGCACTCCCTCAGTACTGCCCCTCCGACAGTGCGGCACTCCCTCAGTACTGCCCCTCCGACAGTGCTGCACTCCCTCAGTACGGCCCCTCCGACAGTGCGGCACTCCCTCAGTACGGCCCCTCCGACAGTGCGGCACCCCCTCAGTACTGCCCCTCCGACAGTGCGGCACTCCCTCAGAGCTGCCCCTCCGACAGTGCGGCACTCCCTCAGTAATGCCCCTCCGACAGTGCGGGACTCCCTCAGTACTGCTCCTCCGACAGTGCGGCACCCCCTCAGTACTGCCCCTCCATCAGTGCAGCGTTCCCTCAGTACTGCCCCTCCAACAGTGCGGCGCTCCCTCAGTACTGTCCCTCCGACAACCCTCCCTCAATACTGCCCCTCCGACAGTGCGGCACTCCCTCAGCACTGCCCTTCCGACAGTGCAGCACTCCCTCAGCACTGTCCCTCCAACAGTGCGGCGCTCCCTCAGCACTGCCCCTCCGACAGTGCAGCACTCCCTCAGCACTGTCCCTCCAACAGTGCGGCGCTCCCTCAGCACTGCCCCTCCGACAGTGCAGCACTCCCTTAGCACTGTATCTCCAACAGTGCGGCACTCCCTCAGTACTGACCCTCCAACAGTGCGGCACTCCCTCAGTACTTCCCCTCCGACAGTGCGGCATTCCCTCAGTACTGCCCCTCCGATAGTTCGGCACTCCCTCAGTACTGCCCCTCCGACAGTGCAGCACTCCCTCAGCACTGCCCCTCCGACAGTGCGGCGCTCCCTCAGTACTGCCCCTCCGACAGTTTGGCACTCCCTCAGTACTGCCCCTCCGACAGTGAGGCACCCCCTCAGTACTGCCTCTCCGACAGTGCGGCGCTCCCTCAGTACGGCCCCTCCGACAGTGCAGCATTCCCTCAGTACTGCCTCTCCGACAGTGCGGCACTCCCTCAGTACGGCCCCTCCGACAGTGCGGCACTCCCTCAGTACGGCCTCTCCGACAGTGAGGCAGTCCCTCAGTACTGCCTCTCCGACACTGCGGCACTCCCTCAGTACTGCCCCTCGGACAGTGCGGCACTCCCTCAGTACTTCCCCTCCGAAAGTGCGGAACTCCCTCAGTACTGCCCCTCCGACAGTGCGTTACTCCCTCAGTACTTCCCCTCCGACAGTGCAGCGCTCCCTCAGAACTGCCCCTCCGACAGTTTGGCACTCCCTTAGTACTGCCCCTCCGATAGTGCGGCACTCCCTCAGTACTGTCCCTCTGACAGCGCTCCCTCAGTACAGCTCCTCCGACAGTGCGGAACTCCCTCAGTACTGCCCCTCCGACAGTGCGGCACTCCCTCAGTACTGCTCCTCCGACAGTGCAGCACTCCCTCAGCACTGCCCCTCCGACAGTGCGGCACCCCCTCAGTACTGCCCCTCCGACAGTGCAGCACTCCCTCAGCACTGCCCCTCCGACAGTGCTGCGCTCCCTCAGAGCTGCCCCTCCGACAGTGCGGCACCCCCTCAGTACAGCCCCTCCAACAGTGCAGCACTCCCTCAGCACTGACCCTCCGACAGTGCGGTGCTCCCTCAGTACATAGAAACATAGAAACATAGAAAATAGGTGCAGGAGTAGGCCATTCGGCCCTTCGAGCCTGCACCGCCATTCAATGAGTTCATGGCTGAACATGCAACTTCAGTACCCCATTCCTGCTTTCTCACCATACCCCTTGATCCCCCTAGTAGTAAGGACTTCATCTAACTCCTTTTTGAATATATTTAGTGAATTGGCCTCAACAACTTTCTGTGGTAGAGAATTCCACAGATTCACCACTCTCTGGGTGAAGAAGTTTCTCCTCATCTCGGTCCTAAATGGCTTCCCCCTTATCCTTAGACTATGACCCCTGGTTCTGGACTTCCCCAACATTGGGAACATTCTTCCTGCATCTAACCTGTCTAACCCCGTCAGAATTTTAAAAGTTTCTATGAGGTCCCCTCTCATTCTTCTGAACTCCAGTGAATACAAGCCCAGTTGATCCAGTCTTTCTTGATCGGTCAGTCCCGCCATCCCGGGAATCAGTCTGGTGAACCTTCGCTGCACTCCCTCAATAGCAAGAATGTCCCTCCTCAGGTTAGGAGACCAAAACTGTACACAATACTCCAGGTGTGGCCTCACCAAGGCCCTGTACAATTGTAGCAACACCTCCCTGCCCCTGTACTCAAATCCCCTCGCTATGAAGGCCAACATGCCATTTGCTTTCTTAACCGCCTGCTGTACCTGCATGCCAACCTTCAATGACTGATGTACCATGACACCCAGGTCTCTTTGCACCTCCCCTTTTCCTAATCTGTCACCATTCAGATAATAGTCTGTCTCTCTGTTTTTACCTCACATTTATCCACATTATACTTCATCTGCCATGCATTTGCCCACTCACCTAACCTATCCAAGTCACTCTGCAGCCTCATAGCATCCTCCTCGCAGCTCACACTGCCACCCAACTTAGTGTCATCCGCAAATTTGGAGATACTACATTTAATCCCCTCGTCTAAATCATTAATGTACAATGTAAACAGCTGGGGCCCCAGCACAGAACCCTGCGGTACCCCACTAGTCACTGCCTGCCATTCCGAAAAGTACCCATTTACTCCTACTCTTTGCTTCCTGTCTGACAACCAGTTCTCAATCCACGTCAGCACACTACCCCCAATCCCATGTGCTTTAACTTTGCACATTAATCTCTTGTGTGGGACCTTGTCGAAAGCCTTCTGAAAGTCCAAATATACCACATCAACTGGTTCTCCCTTGTCCACTCTAATGGAAACATCCTCAAAAAATTCCAGAAGATTTGTCAAGCATGATCTCCCTTTCACAAATCCATGCTGACTTGGACCTATCATATTACCTCTTTCCAAATGCACTGCTATGATATCATTAATAATTGATTCCATCATTTTACCCACTACTGATGTCAGGCTGACTGGCCTATAATTCCCTATTTTCTCTCTCCCTCCTTTTTTAAAAAGTGGGGTTACATTGGCTACCCTCCACTCCATAGGAACTGATCCAGAGTCAATGCAATGTTGGAAAATGACTGTCAATGCATCCACTATTTCCAAGGCCACCTCCTTAAGTACTCTGGGATGCAGTCCATCAGGCCCTGGGGATTTATCGGCCTTCAATCCCATCAATTTCCCCAACACAATTTCCCGACTAATAAGGATTTCCCTCAGTTCCTCCTCCTTACTAGACCCTCCGACCCCTTTTATATCCGGAAGGTTGTTTGTGTCCTCCTCAGTGAATACAGAACCAAAGTACTTGATCAATTGATCCGCCATTTCTTTGTTCCCCGTTATGACTTCCCCTGATTCTGACTGCAGGGGACCTACGTTTGTCTTTACTAACCTTTTTCTCTTTACATATCTATAGAAACTTTTGCAATCCGTCTTAATGTTCCCTGCAAGCTTCTTCTCGTACTCCATTTTCCCTGCCCTAATCAAACCCTTTGTCCTCCTCTGCTGAGTTCTAAATTTCTCCCAGTCCCCGGGTTCACTGCTATTTCTGGCCAATTTGTATGCCACTTCCTTGGCTTTAATGCTATCCCTGATTTCCCCAGATAGCCACGGTTGAGCCACCTTCCCTTTTTTATTTTTACGCCAGACAAGAATGTACAATTGTTGTAGTTCATCCATGCGGTCTCTAAATGTCTGCCATTGCCCATCCACAGTCAACCCCTTCAGTATCATTCGCCAATCTATCCTAGCCAATTCACGCCTCATACCTTCAAAGTTACCCTTCGTTAAGTTCTGGACCATGGTCTCTGAATTAACTGTTTCATTCTCCATCCTAATGCAGAATTCCACCATATTATGGTCACTCTTCCCCAAGGGGCCTCGTACAACGAGATTGCTAATTAATCCTCTCTCATTACACAACACCCAGTCTAAGATGGCCTCCCCCCTAGTTGGTTCCTCGACATATTGGTCTAAAAAACCATCCCTTATGCACTCCAGGAAATCCTCCTCCACCGTATTGCTTCCAGTTTGGTTAACCCAATCTATGTGCATATTAAAGTCACCCATTACAACTGCTGCACCTTTATTGCATGCACCCCTAATTTCATGTTTGATGCCCTCCCCAACATCACGACTACTGTTTGGAGGTCTGTACACAACTCCCACTAACATTTTTTGCCCTTTGGTATTCTGCAGCTCTACCCATATAGATTCCACATCATCCAAGCTAATGTCTTTCCGAACTATTGCCTTAATTTGCTCCTTAACCAGCAATGCTACCCCACCTCCTTTTCCTTTTATTCTATCTTTCCTGAATGTTGAATACCCTTGGATGTTGAGTTCCCAGCCCTGATCATCCTGGAACCACGTCTCCGTAATCCCAATCACATCATATTTGTTAACATCTATTTGCACAGTTAATTCATCCACCTTATTACGGATACTCCTTGCATTAAGACACAAAGCCTTTAGGCTTTTTTTTTAACACCCTTTGTCCTTTTAGAATTTTGCTGTACACTGGCCCTTTTTGTTCTTTGCCTTGGGTTTCTCTGCCCTCCACTTTTCCTCATCTCCTTTCTGTCTTTTGCTTTTGCCTCCTTTTTGTTTCCCTCTGTCTCCCTGCATTGGTTCCCATCCCCCTGCCATATTAGTTTAACTCCTCCCCAACAGGACTAGCAAACACTCACCCTAGTACTGCCCCTCCGTCAGTGCGGCACTCCCTCAGTACTGCCCCTCCGTCAGTGCAGCACTCCCTCAGTACTGCCCCTCCGTCAGTGCAGCACTCCTTCAGTACTGCCCCTCCGACAGTGCAGCACTCCCTCAGTACTGCCCCTCCGACAGTGCAGCGCTCCCTTAGAACTGCCCCTCCGACAGTGCAGCACTCATTCAGTACTGCCCCTCGGACAGTGCGGCACTCCCTCAGAGCTGCCCCTCCGACAGTGCGGCACTCCCTCAGTACTGCTCCTCCGACAGTGCTGCACCCCCTCAGTACTGCCCCTCCAACAGTGCAGCACTCCCTCAGTACTGCCCCTCCAACAGTGCGGCGCTCCCTCAGTACTGTCCCTCCGACAACCCTCCCTCAGTACTGCCCCTCCGACAGTGCGGCACTCCCTCAGTACTGCCCCTCCAACAGTGCGGCGCTCCCTCAGTACTGTCCCTCCGACAACCCTCCCTCAGTACTGCCCCTCCGACAGTGCGGCACTCCCTCAGCACTGCCCCTCCGACAGTGCAGCACTCCCTCAGCACTGTCCCTCCAACAGTGCGGCGCTCCCTCAGCACTGCCCCTCCGACAGTGCAGCACTCCCTCGGTACTGCCCCTCCGACAGTACGGCAATCCCTCAGTACTGACCCTCCGACAGTGCGGCACTCCCTCAGTACTGCCCCTCCGACAGTGCAGCACTCCCTCAGTACTGCTCCTCCGACAGTGCGGCACTCCCTCATTCCTGCCCCACCCACAGTGCGGCACTCCCTCAGTACCGCCCCGCCAACAGTGCGGCGCTCCCTCAGTACTGTCCCTCTGACAGCGCTCCCTCAGTACGGACTCTCCGACAGTGCGGCGCTCCCTCAGTACTGCCCCTCCGACAGTCCGGAACTCCCTCAGTGCAGCCCCTCCGACAGTGCGGCGCTCCCTCAGTACTGCCCCTCCGACAGTGCAGCACTCCCTCAGTACTGCCCCTCCGACATTGCGGCACTCCCTCATTCCTGCCCCACCCACAGTGCGGCACTCCCTCAGTACTTTCCCTCCGACAACGCTCCCTCAGTACTGAACCTCCGACAGTGCGGCACCCCCTCAGTACTGCCCCTCACAGATTGCAGCGCTCCCTCAGTACTGCCCCTCCTACACTGAAGCGCTCCCTCAGTACTGCCCCTCCGACAGTGCGGCACTCCTGAAGTACTGCCCCTCCGACAGTGCGGCACTCCCTCAGTACTGACCCTCCAACAGTTCGGCGCTCTCTCACTACTGCCCCTCCGACAGTGCGGCACTCCCTCAGTACTGTCCCTCCGACAGTGTAGCGCTCCCTCAGTACTGCCCCTCCGACAGTCCGGAACTCCCTCAGTGCAGCCCCTCCGACAGTGCGGCGCTCCCTCAGTACTGCCCCTCCGACATTGCGGCACTCCCTCATTCCTGCCCCACCCACAGTGCGGCACTCCCTCAGTACTGTCCCCCCGACAACGCTCCCTCAGTACTGAACCTCCGACAGTGCGGCACCCCCTCAGTACTGCCCCTCCGATAGTGCGGCACTCCCTCAGAACTGCCCCTCCGACAGTGCGGCACTCCCTCAGTACTGCCCTTCCGACAGTGCGGCACTCCATCAGTGCAGCCCCTCCGACAGTGCGGCGCTCCCTCAGTACTGCCCCTCTGAGAGTGCGGCACTGCCTCAGTACTGCCCCTCCGACAGTGCGGCACTCCCTCAGTACTGCCCCTCCGATAGTACGCCGCTTCCTGAGTACTGCCCCTCCGTCAGTGCTGCACTCGCTCAGTACTGCCCCTCCGAGAGTGCGGCACTCACTCAGTACTGCCACTCCGACAGTGCAGCACGCCCTCAGTACTGCTCCTCCAACAGTGCGGCACTCCCTCAGTACGGCCGCTCCGACAGTGCGGCGCTCCCTCAGTACTGCCCCTCAGATAGTGTGGCGCTCCCTCAGTATTGCCCCTCCAACAGTGCGGCACTCCTTCAGTACTGCCCCTCCGACAGTGCGGCGCTCCCTCAGTACTGCCCCTCCAACAGTGCGGCACTCCCTCAGTACTGCCCCTCCAACAGTGCGGCACTCCCTCAGTACGGCCGCTCCGACAGTGCGGCACTCCCTCAGTACTGCCCCTCCGACAGTGCGGCGCTCCCTCATTACAGTCCCTCCAACAGTGCAGCGCTCCCTCAGTACTGCCCCTCCGACAGTGCAGCGCTCCCTCAGTACTGCCCCTCCAACAGTGCAGCGCTCCCTCAGTACTGCCCCTCCCACAGTGCGGCACTCCCTCAGTACTGCCCCTCCGACAGTGCGGCGCTCCCTCAGTGCAGCCCCTCCGACAGTGCGGCGCTCCCTCAGTACTGCCCCTCCGACAGTGCGACACTCCCTCAGTACTGCCCCTCCGACAGTGCGGCGCTCCCTCAGTGCAGCCCCTCCGACAGTGCGGCGCTCCCTCAGTACTGACCCTCAGACAGTGCGGCACTCCATCAGTAATGCCCCTCCGACAGTGCGGCACTCCCTCAGTACTCCCCCTCTCACTGTGCGGCACTCCCTCAGTAATGTCACTCTGACAATGCGGCACCCCCTCAGTACTGCCCCTCCGATAGTGCGGCACTCCCTCAGAGCTGCCCCTCTCACTGTGCGGCACTCCCTCAGTACTGCCCCTCCGACAGTGCGGCACTCCCTCAGTACTGCCCCTCCGACAGTGCGGCACTCCCTCAGTACTGCCCCTCAGATAGTGTGGCGCTCCCTCAGTATTGCCCCTCCAACTGTGCGGCACTCCCTCAGTACGGCCCCTCCGACAGTGCGGCACTCCATCAGTGCAGCCCCTCCGACAGTGCGGCGCTCCCTCAGTACTGCCCCTCTGAGAGTGCGGCACTGCCTCAGTACTGCCCCTCCGACAGTGCGGCACTCCCTCAGTACTGCCCCTCCGATAGTACGCCGCTTCCTGAGTACTGCCCCTCCGTCAGTGCTGCACTCGCTCAGTACTGCCCCTCCGAGAGTGCGGCACTCACTCAGTACTGCAACTCCGACAGTGCAGCACTCCCTCAGTACTGCCCCTCCAACAGTGCGACACTCCCTCAGTACGGCCCCTCCGACAATGCGGCGCTCCCTCAGTATTGCCCCTCCAACAGTGCGGCACTCCCTCAGTACTGTCCCTCCGACAGTGCGGCGCTCCCTCAGTACTGCCCCTCCAACAGTGCGGCATTCCCTCAGTACTCCCCCTCTCACTGTGCGGCACTCCCTCAGTAATGTCACTCTGACAGTGCGGCGCTCCCTCAGTACTGCCCCTCCGACAGTGCGGCACTCCCTCAGTGCAACCCTTCCGACAGTGCGGCACTCCCTCAGTACTTCCCCTCCGACAGTGCACCGCTCCCTCAGTACTCCCCCTCCGACAGTGCGGCACTCCCTCAGTACTGCCCCCCCGACAGTGCGGCACTCCCTCAGTACTGCCCCTCCGACAGTGCGGCACTCCCTCAGTACTTCCCCTCCGACAGTGCACCGCTCCCTCAGTACTCCCCCTCCGACAGTGCGGCACTCCCTCAGTACTGCCCCCCCGACAGTGCGGCACTCCCTCAGTACTGCCCCTCCAACAGTGCGGCACTCCCTCAGTACGGCCGCTCCGACAGTGCGGCGCTCCCTCAGTACTGCCCCTCAGATAGTGTGGCGCTCCCTCAGTACTGCCCCTCAGATAGTGCGGCGCTCCCTCAGTACTGCCCCTCAGATAGTGCGGCGCTCCCTCAGTACTGCCCCTCCAACAGTGCGGCACTCCCTCAGTACTGCCCCTCCAACAGTGCGGCACTCCCTCAGTACGGCCGCTCCGACAGTGCGGCACTCCCTCAGTACTGCCCCTCCGACAGTGCGGCGCTCCCTCATTGCAGTCCCTCCAACAGTGCAGCGCTCCCTCAGTACTGCCCCTCCGACAGTGCAGCGCTCCCTCAGTACTGCCCCTCCAACAGTGCAGCGCTCCCTCAGTACTGCCCCTCCCACAGTGCGGCACTCCCTCAGTACTGCCCCTCCGACAGTGCGGCGCTCCCTCAGTGCAGCCCCTCCGACAGTGCGGCGCTCCCTCAGTACTGCCCCTCCGACAGTGCGACACTCCCTCAGTACTGCCCCTCCGACAGTGCGGCGCTCCCTCAGTGCAGCCCCTCCGACAGTGCGGCGCTCCCTCAGTACTGACCCTCAGACAGTGCGGCACTCCATCAGTAATGCCCCTCCGACAGTGCGGCACTCCCTCAGTACTCCCCCTCTCACTGTGCGGCACTCCCTCAGTAATGTCACTCTGACAATGCGGCACCCCCTCAGTACTGCCCCTCCGATAGTGCGGCACTCCCTCAGAGCTGCCCCTCTCACTGTGCGGCACTCCCTCAGTACTGCCCCTCCGACAGTGCGGCACTCCCTCAGTACTGCCCCTCCGACAGTGCGGCACTCCCTCAGTACTGCCCCTCAGATAGTGTGGCGCTCCCTCAGTATTGCCCCTCCAACTGTGCGGCACTCCCTCAGTACGGCCCCTCCGACAGTGCGGCACTCCATCAGTGCAGCCCCTCCGACAGTGCGGCGCTCCCTCAGTACTGCCCCTCTGAGAGTGCGGCACTGCCTCAGTACTGCCCCTCCGACAGTGCGGCACTCCCTCAGTACTGCCCCTCCGATAGTACGCCGCTTCCTGAGTACTGCCCCTCCGTCAGTTCTGCACTCGCTCAGTACTGCCCCTCCGAGAGTGCAGCACTCCCTCAGTACTGCCCCTCCAACAGTGCGGCACTCCCTCAGTACGGCCCCTCCGACAATGCGGCGCTCCCTCAGTATTGCCCCTCCAACAGTGCGGCACTCCCTCAGTACTGTCCCTCCGACAGTGCGGCGCTCCCTCAGTACTGCCCCTCCAACAGTGCGGCATTCCCTCAGTACTCCCCCTCTCACTGTGCGGCACTCCCTCAGTAATGTCACTCTGACAGTGCGGCACTCCCTCAGTGCAGCCCTTCCGACAGTGCGGCACTCCCTCAGTACTTCCCCTCCGACAGTGCACCGCTCCCTCAGTACTCCCCCTCCGACAGTGCGGCACTCCCTCAGTACTGCCCCCCCGACAGTGCGGCACTCCCTCAGTACTGCCCCTCCGACAGTGCGGCACTCCCTCAGTACTGCCCCTCCGACAGTACGGCGCTTCCTGAGTACTGCCTCTCCGACAGTGCGGCACTCCCTCAGTACTGCCCCTCCGACAGTGCGGCACTCACGCAGTACTGCCCCTCCGACAGTGCGGCACTCACGCAGTACTGCCCCTCCGACAGTACGGCACTCCCTTAGAACTGCCCCTCCGACAGTGCGGCGCTCACTCAGTACTGTCCCTCCGAGAGTGCGGCACTCCCTCAGTACTGTCCCTCCGACAGTCCGGCACTCCCTCAGTACTGCCCCCCCCGATAGTGCGGCGCTCCCTCAGTACTGCCCCTCCGACAGTGCGGCGCTCCCTCAGTACTGCCCCTCCGTCAGTGCGGCTCTCCCTAAGTACTGCCCCTCCAACAGTGCAGCACTCCCTCAGCACTACCCCTCCGATAGTGCAGCACTCCCTCAGTACTGCCCCTCCGTCAGTGCGGCACTCCCTCAGTACTGACCCTCCAACAGTGCAGCACTCCCTCAGTACTGCCCCTCCAACAGTGCGGCGCTCCCTCAGTACTGTCCCTCCGACAACCCTCCCTCAGTACTGCCCCTCCGACAGTGCGGCACTCCCTCAGCACTGCCCCTCCGACAGTGCAGCACTCCCTCAGCACTGTCCCTCCAACAGTGCGGCGCTCCCTCAGCACTGCCCCTCCGACAGTGCAGCACTGCCTCAGCACTGTCGCTCCAACAGTGCGGCACTCCCTCAGTACTGACCCTCCAACAGTGCGGCACTCCCTGAGTACTTCCCCTCTGACAGTGCGGCACTCCCTCAGTACTGCCCCTCCGACTGTGCAGCACTCCCTCAGCACTGCCCCTCCGACAGTGCGGCACTCCCTCAGTACTGCCCCTCCGACAGTGCAGCACTCCCTCAGTACGGCCCCTCCGACAGTGCGGCACTCCCTCAGTACGGCCCCTCCGACAGTGCGGCACCCCCTCAGTACTGCCCCTCCGACAGTGCGGCACTCCCTCAGAGCTGCCCCTCCGACAGTGCGGCACTCCCTCAGTAATGCCCCTCCGACAGTGTGGGACTCCCTCAGTACTGCTCCTCCGACAGTGCGGCACCCCCTCAGTACCGCCCCTCCATCAGTGCAGCATTCCCTCAGTACTGCCCCTCCAACAGTGCGGCGCTCCCTCAGTACTGTCCCTCCGACAACCCTCCCTCAATACTGCCCCTCCGACAGTGCGGCACTCCCTCAGCACTGCCCTTCCGACACTGCAGCACTCCCTCAGCACTGTCCCTCCAACAGTGCGGCGCTCCCTCAGCACTGCCCCTCCGACAGTGCAGCACTCCCTCAGCACTGTCCCTCCAACAGTGCGGCGCTCCCTCAGCACTGCCCCTCCGACAGTGCAGCACTCCCTTAGCACTGTATCTCCAACAGTGCGGCACTCCCTCAGTACTGACCCTCCAACAGTGCGGCACTCCCTCAGTACTTCCCCTCCGACAGTGCGGCATTCCCTCAGTACTGCCCCTCCGATAGTTCGGCACTCCCTCAGTACTGCCCCTCCGACAGTGCAGCACTCCCTCAGCACTGCCCCTCCGACAGTGCGGCGCTCCCTCAGTACTGCCCCTCCGACAGTTTGGCACTCCCTCAGTACTGCCCCTCCGACAGTGAGGCACCCCCTCAGTACTGCCTCTCCGACAGTGCGGCGCTCCCTCAGTACGGCCCCTCCGACAGTGCAGCGCTCCCTCAGTACTGCCTCTCCGACAGTGCGGCACTCCCTCAGTACGGCCCCTCCGACAGTGCGGCACTCCCTCAGTACGGCCTCTCCGACAGTGAGGCAGTCCCTCAGTACTGCCTCTCCGACAGTGTGGCACTCCCTCAGTACTGCCCCTCGGACAGTGCGGCACTCCCTCAGTACTTCCCCTCCGAAAGTGCGGAACTCCCTCAGTACTGCCCCTCCGACAGTGCGTTACTCCCTCAGTACTTCCCCTCCGACAGTGCAGCGCTCCCTCAGAACTGCCCCTCCGACAGTTTGGCACTCCCTCAGTATTGCCCCTCCGACAGTGCGGCACTCCCTAAGTACTGCACCTCTGAAAGTACGGCGCTCCCTCAGTAATGCCCCTCCGACAGTACGGCGCTCCCTCAGTTCTGCCCGTCCTGCACTGAAGCGCTACCTCAGTACTGCCCCTCCGACAGTGCGGCACTCCCTTAGTACTGCCCCTCCGATAGTGCGGCACTCCCTCAGTACTGTCCCTCTGACAGCGCTCCCTCAGTACAGCTCCTCCGACAGTGCGGAACTCCCTCAGTACTGCCCCTCCGACAGTGCGGCACTCCCTCAGTACTGCTCCTCCGACAGTGCAGCACTCCCTCAGCACTGCCCCTCCGACAGTGCGGCACCCCCTCAGTACTGCCCCTCCGACAGTGCAGCACTCCCTCAGCACTGCCCCTCCGACAGTGCTGCGCTCCCTCAGAGCTGCCCCTCCGACAGTGCGGCACCCCCTCAGTACAGCCCCTCCAACAGTGCAGCACTCCCTCAGCACTGACCCTCCGACAGTGCGGTGCTCCCTCAGTACATAGAAACATAGAAACATAGAAAATAGGTGCAGGAGTAGGCCATTCGGCCCTTCGAGCCTGCACCGCCATTCAATGAGTTCATGGCTGAACATGCAACTTCAGTACCCCATTCCTGCTTTCTCACCATACCCCTTGATCCCCCTAGTAGTAAGGACTTCATCTAACTCCTTTTTGAATATATTTAGTGAATTGGCCTCAACAACTTTCTGTGGTAGAGAATTCCACAGATTCACCACTCTCTGGGTGAAGAAGTTTCTCCTCATCTCGGTCCTAAATGGCTTCCCCCTTATCCTTAGACTATGACCCCTGGTTCTGGACTTCCCCAACATTGGGAACATTCTTCCTGCATCTAACCTGTCTAACCCCGTCAGAATTTTAAAAGTTTCTATGAGGTCCCCTCTCATTCTTCTGAACTCCAGTGAATACAAGCCCAGTTGATCCAGTCTTTCTTGATCGGTCAGTCCCGCCATCCCGGGAATCAGTCTGGTGAACCTTCGCTGCACTCCCTCAATAGCAAGAATGTCCCTCCTCAGGTTAGGAGACCAAAACTGTACACAATACTCCAGGTGTGGCCTCACCAAGGCCCTGTACAATTGTAGCAACACCTCCCTGCCCCTGTACTCAAATCCCCTCGCTATGAAGGCCAACATGCCATTTGCTTTCTTAACCGCCTGCTGTACCTGCATGCCAACCTTCAATGACTGATGTACCATGACACCCAGGTCTCTTTGCACCTCCCCTTTTCCTAATCTGTCACCATTCAGATAATAGTCTGTCTCTCTGTTTTTACCTCACATTTATCCACATTATACTTCATCTGCCATGCATTTGCCCACTCACCTAACCTATCCAAGTCACTCTGCAGCCTCATAGCATCCTCCTCGCAGCTCACACTGCCACTCAACTTAGTGTCATCCGCAAATTTGGAGATACTACATTTAATCCCCTCGTCTAAATCATTAATGTACAGTGTAAACAGCTGGGGCCCCAGCACAGAACCTTGCAGCACCCCACTAGTCACTGCCTGCCATTCTGAAAAGTACCCATTTACTCCTACTCTTTGCTTCCTGTCTGACAACCAGTTCTCAATCCACGTCAGCACACTACCCCCAATCCCATGTGCTTTAACTTTGCACATTAATCTCTTGTGTGGGACCTTGTCGAAAGCCTTCTGAAAGTCCAAATATACCACATCAACTGGTTCTCCCTTGTCCACTCTAATGGAAACATCCTCAAAAAATTCCAGAAGATTTGTCAAGCATGATCTCCCTTTCACAAATCCATGCTGACTTGGACCTATCATATTACCTCTTTCCAAATGCACTGCTATGATATTATTAATAATTGATTCCATCATTTTACCCACTACTGATGTCAGGCTGACTGGCCTATAATTCCCTGTTTTCTCTCTCCCTCCTTTTTTAAAAAGTGGGGTTACATTGGCTACCCTCCACTCCATAGGAACTGATCCAGAGTCAATGCAATGTTGGAAAATGACTGTCAATGCATCCACTATTTCCAAGGCCACCTCCTTAAGTACTCTGGGATGCAGTCCATCAGGCCCTGGGGATTTATCGGCCTTCAATCCCATCAATTTCCCCAACACAATTTCCCGACTAATAAGGATTTCCCTCAGTTCCTCCTCCTTACTAGACCCCCCGACCCCTTTTATATCCGGAAGGTTGTTTGTGTCCTCCTCAGTGAATACCGAACCAAAGTACTTGATCAATTGATCCGCCATTTCTTTGTTCCCCGTTATGACTTCCCCTGATTCTGACTGCAGGGGACCTACGTTTGTCTTTACTAACCTTTTTCTCTTTACATATCTATAAAAACTTTTGCAATCCGTCTTAATGTTCCCTGCAAGCTTCTTCTTGTACTCCATTTTCCCTGCCCTAATCAAACCCTTTGTCCTCCTCTGCTGAGTTCAAAATTTCTCCCAGTCCCCGGGTTCGCTGCTATTTCTGGCCAATTTGTATGCCACTTCCTTGGCTTTAATGCTATCCCTGATTTCCCCAGATAGCCACGGTTGAGCCACCTTCCCTTTTTTGTTTTTACGCCAGACAAGAATGTACAATTGTTGTAGTTCATCCATGCGGTCTCTAAATGTCTGCCATTGCCCATCCACAGTCAACCCCTTCAGTATCATTCGCCAATCTATCCTAGCAAATTCACGCCTCATACCTTCAAAGTTACCCTTCGTTAAGTTCTGGACCATGGTCTCTGAATTAACTGTTTCATTCTCCATCCTAATGCAGAATTCCACCATATTATGGTCACTCTTCCCCAAGGGGCCTCGTACAACGAGATTGCTAATTAATCCTCTCTCATTACACAACACCCAGTCTAAGATGGTTCCCCCCTAGTTGGTTCCTCGACATATTGGTCTAAAAAACCATCTCTTATGCACTCCAGGAAACCCTCCTCCACCGTATTGCTTCCAGTTTGGTTAACCCAATCTATGTGCATATTAAAGTCACCCATTATCCCCCTGCCATATTCGTTTAACTCCTCCCCAACAGGACTAGCAAACACTCCCCCTAGTACTGCCCCTCCGTCAGTGCGGCACTCCCTCAGTACTGCCCCTCCGTCAGTGCAGCACTCCCTCAGTACTGACCCTCCAACAGTGCCGCACTCCCTCAGTAGTGACCCTCCGACAGTACGGCGCTCCCTCAGTCCTGACCCTCCAACAGTACGGCAGTCCCTCAGTACTGACCCTCCAACAGTGCGGCACTCCCTCAGTACTGACCCTCCAACAGTGTGGCACTCCCTCAGTACTGCCTCTCCGACAGTGTGGCATTCTCTCAGTACAGACCCTCCGACAGTACGGCGCTCCCTCAGCACTGCTCCTCCGACAGTGCAGCACTCCCTCAGTACAGCCCCTCCAAAATTGCGGCACTCCCTCAGCACTGACCCTCCAACAGTGCGGCACTCCCTCAGTACTGCCTCTACGACAGTGCGGCACTCCCTCAGTGCTGACCCTCCAGCAGTGCGGCACTCCCTCAGTACTGCCCCTCCGACAGTGCGGCGCTCCCTCAGTACTGCCCCTCCGACAGTACGGCACTCCCTTAGTACTGACCCTCCAACAGTGCGGCACTCCTTCAATACTGACCCTCCAACAGTGCGGCAGTCCCTCAGTACAGCCCCTCCGACACTACGGCACTCCCTCAGTACTGCCCCTCCGACAGTGCGGCACTCCCTCAGTACAGCCTCTCCGACAGTACGGCACTCCCTCAATACTGACCCTCCAACAGTGCGGCACTCCCTCAATACTGACCCTCCAACAGTGCAGCACTCCCTCAGTACAGCCCCTCCGACAGTACGGCACTCCCTCAGTACTGACCCTCCAACAGTGCGGCACTCTCTCAGTACAGACCCTCCGACAGTGCGGTGCTCCCTCAGTACTGCCCCTCCGACAGTGCAGCGCTCCCTCAGACATCATTCTAGGTAGTCCATCAAAATCAAGGAAGACTTGCTTCCACTCTAAAAGTGAGTTCCCGGGTGGCTGAACACTCCAATATGGAAATTACAGTCTCTGTCACAGGTGGAACAGACAGTGGTTGAGGGAAGGGGAGGGTGGGACTGGTTTGCCGCACGCTCCTTCCGCTGCCTGCGCTTGTTTTCTGCCTGCTCTCGCCAATGAGCTTGAGGTGCTGAGTGCCCTCCCAGATGCTCTTCCTCCAGTTAGGGTGGACTTTGGGCCAGGGACTCCCAGCTATCGGTGGAGATGCTGCACTTTTTCATGGAGGGTCTCCTTGAAACGTTTCCTCTGCCCACTTGGGACCCGTTAGCCGTGTCGGCGTTCCGAGTGGAGCGCTTGCTTTGGGAGTCTTATGTCAGGCATGTGAACAATGTGGCCCGCCCAATGGAGCTGGTCGAGTGTGGTCAGTGCTTCGATGCTGGGGATGTTGGCCTGATCGAGGACAATAATGTCGGTGCGTCTGTCCTCCCAGAGGATTTGTAGGTGGTATTTCTCCAGTGACTTGAGGTGTCTCCTGTACATGGTCCATGTCTCAGACCCATACAGGCGGGCGGGTATCACTACAGCCATGGAGACCATGAGCTTGTTGCCAGGTTTGAGGGCCTGATCTTCAAACACTCTTTTCCTCAGGTGGCAGAATGCTGCACTGACACACTGGACAATAAGGGAGTGAAGGGTTATGGGGAGTGGGTGGGGAAGTGGAGCTGAGCCCATGATCAGATCAGCCGTGATCTTATTGAATGGTGGAGCAGGCTCGAGGGGCCGAATGGCCGACTCCTGCTATTGTTGGAAAGTGTGAGGTCATGCACTTTGGCAGAAAAAATCAAAGAGCAAGTTATTATTTAAAAGGAGAAAGATTGCAAAGTGCTGCAGTACAGCGGGACCTGGGGGTCCTTGTGCATGAAACACAAAAGCATAGTATGCAGGTACAGCAAGTGATCAGGAAGGCCAATGGTATCTTGGCCTTTATTGTAAACGGGATGGAGTATAAAAGCAGAGAAGTCTTGCTACAGTTACACAGGGTATTGGTGAGGCCACACCTGGAATACTGCGTGCAGTTTTGGTTTCCATATTTAAGAAAGGATATACTTGCTTTGGTGGCAGTTCAGAGAAGGTTCACTAGGCTGATTCCAGGGATGAGGGGGTTGACTTATGAGGAAAGGTTGAGTAGGTTGGGCCTCTACTCATTGGAATTCAGAAGAATGAGAGGTGATCTTATCGAAACGTTTAAGATTATGAGGGGACTTGACAAGGTGGATGCAGAGAGGATGTTTCCACTGATGGGGGAGACTAGAACTAGAGGGCATGATCTTAGAATAAGGGGCCGCCCATTTAAAACTGAGATGAGGAGGAATTTCTTCTCTCAGAGGGTTGTAAATCTGTGGAATTCTCTGCCTCAGAGAGCTGTGGAAGCTGGGACATTGAATAAATTTAAGACATAGACAGTTTCTTCACCGAGAAGGGGATACGGGGTAATTGGGAGCGGGCGGGGAAGTGGACCTGAGTCCATGATTAGATCAGCCGTGGTTGTATTAAATGGCAGAGCAGGCTCGAAGGGCCGTATGGCCTACTCCTGATACTATTTCTAATGTTTGAGTAAAGTTATTGCTACACCTGACATGTCAACATGGAACGGCAGTGAGCATTAGCTCCAATGCCTTGGCCCAACACTTAGCACAACGAGCTGATTCACACGAGCACTGATACATTCCGTTACAGCAATTTGCCTGTGATGGTTCGCTCAGTGTCAGCCCGATTGTGCTGGCTGACTGATACAATTCCGCTTCAACAACATTTGCACGATTCTCTTTACTCGTTCTCAGCAGAAAGCAACATATTCCTTGGCCCTTCCCAGCTGATCTGGCAGCAGAATGCCTGGCAGTACATCGGAAAGGACAGTGTATTCCGGCCTAAATTGCAACCTGCCGAGTTTCCAACCACCGATGTCACATGAGATGGGAAATCAGTCACAATCGGATACTTTCTGTCGCAATAATAACACGCTTGCAGTTCGAGTGTCATCGCCAAGCGATCTGGAACAAGAGGTGCCAAACCGGTCCCCAGGGTGAGAATTTTTATCCGTGAATTTTGGGGGGATTGTGTGTGGCTGCCGGGTTGAAATTTTATTCCTGCATCGAGTTGGGGTAAAAATAAAATTTCTCTTCCTCAAGCTGGATCCCTGATTTGACCTTATCAAAACGTATAAGATTATGAGGGGGCTTGACAAGGTGGATGCAGAGAGGATGTTTCCACTGATGGGGGAGACTAGAACTAGAGGGCATGGTCTCAGAATTAGGGGCTGCCCATTTAAAACTGAGATGAGGAGGAATTTGATCTCTCAGAGGGTCATAAATCTGTGGAATTCTCTGCCTCAGAGAGCTGTGGAAGCTGGGTCATTGAATAAATTTAAGACAGAAATAGACAGTTTCTTAAACGGTAAGTGGATAAGGGGTTATGGGGAGAGGGCGGGAAGTGGACCTGAGTCCATGATCAGATCAGCCGTGATCTATTAAATGGCGGAGCAGGCTCGAGGAGCCAAATGGCCCACTCCTGGTCCTTTTTCTTATGTTCTTATATAAGGAATCAACACCCGCCCACCCATATAGCGACCAGGGAATCACATAGAGAAAAACTTCGGTTCAACCGGTTTTTATGCAAGCATGCAGGGGAAGGTTCCAATGTACACTTCTCAGAACAAAGGTTTTACAATTATACAGTTTTTCGAGGTGTGCGCCCCTCCCACTAAACCACCGATTGGCCCATTGCTATCAGCAAAGTTACATTGATTTGCCGACCCTCTTCAGACTGGCTCTTGAGTGCTTCCCCTCCCCCCTGACACCTGACCATCTCCCATCACATGTCACCCTTCTGGAACATGTTATTACAGTGGTGTGAGCTTTGACTCAGTTCCTCATTATGTATGAAGTAACCTTGCTTCCCAGGTTTTGCTATGTGTTGGCTCTCCATTGCCCTTGGTGGGTGTGTTATTCAGTACTGAGTGCATGTTTTCATAAGAACATAAGAAATAGGAGCAGGAGTCGGCCATTCGGCCCCTCGAGCCTGCTCCGCCATTTAATATGATCATGGCTGATCTAATCATGGACTCAGCTCCACTTCCCCGCCTGCTCCCCATAACCCCTTATCCCCTTATCATTTAAGAAACTGTCTATCTCTGTCTTAATGTCCCAGCTTCCACAGCTCTCTGAGGCAGCGAATTCCACAGATTTACAACCCTCTGAGAGAAGAAATGTCTCCCCATCTCAGTTTTAAATGGGCGGCCCCTTATTCTAAGACCATGCCCCCGAGTTCTAGTCTCCCCTATCAGTGGAAACATCCTCTCTGCATCCACCTTGTCAAGCCCCCTCATAATCTTATACGTTTCGATAAGATCACCTCTCATTCTTCTGAATTGCAATGAGTAGAGACCCAACCCACTCAACCTTTCCTCATAAGTCAACCCTCTCATCCCCGGATTTGCAGACTATCCCTTTCTAAAAATAAAGTCAAAAAGATCATGTTCTCACTTATTTTTCTGGAAGCATACCTAAAAGATATTTTTCACACACTTACTGTTCTATCTTTCATCTTCTATCAGTCTGTGCTAAGGGTCAATGCAGTGTTGGCTTCTTATGATGGTAAATTAACCAGCAAGCTTTGCTGTGTAGCAAGCTTTGCTACTGCCCCTTTCTAAAACCCCTTTAAAGTGAGTGTATAATCCTGCTTTACATATATAAGCGAGTTTTACATATATTGCAATCCCTGCATAGAGGGTTGTGGGGATCTGGAACTCGCTGCCTGGAAGAGTGGTGGATGCAGAAACCCTCACCACTTTTAAGAGATGGTTAGATGGGCGCTTAAAGTGCAGTAACCTGCAGGGTTACGGACCTAGAGCTGGTAATTGGGATTAGACTGGATGACCTTTTGTTGGACGGAGCAGATATAATGGTAAGTACTGCAGAGAGTAGAATACGGCCAGGGTGATCTCCTGGACTAGTGTCGATCGCCTGGATGGGTCGAAGAGGAATTTTCCCAGATTTTTTCTCCCTAAATTGGCCTGGGTTTTTATCTGGTTTTTGCCTCTCCCAGGAGATCACACGACTCCGGTTGGGGTGGAGTGTAGAATGTTTCAGTATAAGGGGTGTCACAGTTGTGTGAGGCGGACTGGTTGGGCTGGGTGCTCTTTGCCTTTCCGCCATTGTTCATAGGTTTATATGTAACCTTTGGGGCTGCTGACCGAGGGCTGGGCGGCTCTTTGTCGGCCGGCGCGGACACGATGGGCCGAAATGGCCTCCTTCAGCGCTGTAAATTTCTTAATTTCTATGTTTTTAAGCTTTGCTGTGTAGCAAGCTTTGCCGTTGCCCCTTCTTAAAGCCCATTGGATGCGACTGTATAAGCGTGCTTTACATATATAAGCGACTTTTACATGCAATCGGTCAATTTGCGATATATTACAATCCGTACTTTGAGGTGGAGGAAGTCCTGATTGCTCAGAACCTCTAACACTGATAAGCCGTACAATCTGGACCATGTGACACATCAATTCACTGCCTTCAGTCTCCACTTTAGTGACCATCTGTCTGTCTGGCTCCCACTTTAGTGATCGTATTTTATCCCTTTAAAATGGGATGTGAGCGTTCCTTTATTTCCCACACCCAATCCCCCTTCTTGAACCGCTGCAGTCCGTGTGGTGAAGGTGTTCCCACAGTGCTGTTAGGGAGGGAGTTCCAGGATTGTGACCCAGCGACGATGAAGGAACAGCCGATATATTTCCCAGTCAGGATGGTGTGTGACTGGGAGGGGAACGTGGAGGTGGTGGTGTTCCCATGTGCTTCTCGGCGGATTGAGGTCGCGGGTTTGGGAGGTGCTGCCGAAGAAGCCTTGGCGAGTTGCTGCAGTGCATCTTGTAGATGATGCACACTGCAGCCACGGTGCGCCAGTGGTGGAGGGAGTGAGTGTTTGAAGGTGGTGGGTAGCGTGTCGATCAAGCAGCTGCTTTGTCCTGGATGGTGTCGAGTTTCTTGAGTGTTGTGGTGAGTTGCATTCAGCCAGTCAAGTGGAGAGCATTCCATCACACTCCTGACTTGTGCCTTGTAGATGGTGGGAAGGCTTTGGGGAGTCAGGAGGTGAGACACTCGTCACAGAATACCACAGATCCATGAGAAATTCCTCATCATCTCTGTCTTAAATGGATGGCCCCTTATTCTGAGACTATGTCCCCTAGTTCTAGATTTCCCCACGAGGGGAAACATCCTCTCTGCAACGACCTTGTCAAGCCCCCTCATAATCTTAGACGTGAAAATAAGTTCACCTGTCATTCTTCTGAAATTCAATGAGTACAGGCCAAACCTGTCATGTATTCAACTGTCACTGTAATCCATGTATAAACTGACCGAAGTTGTACACGGTGAGAACACTGACCACTAGGTGATGAACTTGTGGGAGACACTCCTAACCTGGACTTTCAGGTATAAAAGGGGAAGCTCCACCCACCTTCATCACTTCAGTGCTGGCTAATAAAGGTTACTGGTCACAGAGTGACCTTCTATCTAGTATGGGCCTCGTGTGCATTTATACTGTAGAGTAAGGTCATATCATTGGCGACGAGAAACTGGGATTTAAACCATGCGAGCATGGCCACTAGCAGCACAGAAGAGAGGTACTGTGTTGGTGATGATTGGGATGACTTTATTGAGAGACTACAGCAAAGTTTTGTCACTAAGCAATGGTTGGGGCAGGATTCAGCCGACAAACGCAGGGCTCATCTCCTGACGGTTTGTGGATCCAGAACGTACTCCCTGATGAAGGACCTTCTAGCGCCAGAGAAGCCGGTGGACAAGATTTTTGAAGAGCTCAGTAAGTTGATCGGGGAACACCTTAAACCAGCGAGCAGCATGCACATGGCGAGACACCGGTTTTACACACACCGGAGGCGAGAAGGGCAAAGCGTTCCAGACTTCGTGGCAGACCTCCGGTGACTGGCGAGCCTATGTAAGTTCCCAGATCCATGCAGAGCGGAGATGCTGCGAGACTTTTTTATTGAGGGCATCGGGCATGCTGGGGTTTTCAGGAAACTGATTGAGACCAAAGACTTGACCCTGGAAATGGCGGCTTTGATGGCCCAGACATTTATTTCAGGGGAGGAAGAGACCAGAATGATGTTTGACAAAAATCTTGATTTAAATGCAGCAAATGGACAGGGAGTCAACATTGTTAACGCGGCACACAGTTCTATAGGCAGACAGGGGCAATCGGACATGCCCGAGCATGTAGTCGAACCCAAAGGGGGAATTCAACAGAGACAATGGCTAGCTGAACGGCGATTCATGCCATCGCAAGGGACAATGCGGCCAGTAATGGGGCCATCAACACCTGTCAATGATGTGCTTAAAAACAGTTACAGAGACTGTCAGAGACGATTGACTGGTAATGAACCTTTTGTTTCCAACAATGGCTCATGTTAGAGGTGTGGAGGCAAACACACAGCCAGAGCTTGCAGGTATCAGCAATATACCTGCAGAAACTGCAACGTCAGTGGTCACTTGGTGTGTATGTGCAGGAAGCCTGCAGCCAGGTTGATGTACGAGGAGGATGGGCCCGATGTAAGCTCTACGAGGACAAATGGACACTAGGGGAAATCGCTGGAAGCTGAAGTTCAGCGAGTTCATGTGGAGCACATATACAGTTCATACACCAGGACACCACCGATAATGATGAAAGTGCTCCTCAATGGCATCCCAGTATCAATGGAGCTAGACACGGGGGCCAGCCAGTCTCTGATGAGTATCAAACAGTTCAAAAAGTTGTGGGCGTCCAAGGCCAGTAGGCCAAAATTATTGCCGATTAATGCACAGCTACGGACATATACAAAGGAGATCATTCCGGTGCTAGGCAGCGCCTCGGTAGTCGTGACCCACAAAGACTCGGAGAACAGGTTGCCACTCTGGATTGTCCCGGGGGACGGTCCTGCACTACTGGGGAGGAGTTGGCTTGCTGTCATGAACTGGAAATGGGGCGATGTCAATGCAATTTCTTTTGTGGAGCGAATATCATGCTCACAGGTCCTGGACAAATTTGACTCACTATTTCAACCCGGCATTGGCACTTTCATGGGGGCCAAGGTAGTGATTCACATAAACCCGGACACCAGGCCAGTACACCACAAGGCCAGAGCGGTGCCGTACGTGATGCGGGAAAAGATAGAAGGCGAATTGGACCGCCTGCTGAGGGAAGGCATCATCTCGCCAGTCGAATTCAGTGACTGGGTGAGCCCGATTGTGCCGGTGCTCAAGGCAGATGGGTCGGTCAGGATATGTGGCGATTACAAGGCCACCATCAATCGGGTGTCACTCCAAGACCAGTACCCACTACCGAGAGCGGAGGACCTCTTTGCGACACTATCCGGTGGCAAACTTTTTTCAAAATTGGACCTGACCTCAGCTGACATGACCCAGGAGCTGGCGAGTGAGTCGAAGAAGCTGACCACCATCACGACACACAAGGGGTTGTTTGAGTACAACAGATGTCCGTTCGGGATTCGCTCGGCCGCCACGATCTTTCAACGAAATATGGAAAGCCTCCACAAGTCAATTCCAAGGACGGTGGTTTTTCAGGACGACATCCTCATCACGGGTCGCGATACTGAAGAACACCTCCACAACCTGGAGGAGGTGCTACGCAGACTGGACCGGGTAGGGCTGCGACTGAAAAAGGCAAAGTGCGTCTTCCTAGCTCCAGAGGTAGAATTCCTGGGGAGGAGGGTAGCAGCAGACGGGATCAGACCTACTGCGTCCAAAACGGAAGTGATCCAGAGAGCACCCAGACCCCGTAACACGACGGAGCTGCGTTCGTTCCTGGGGCTCCTGAACTATTTTGGTAACTTTCTTCCCAAATTGAGCACGCTGTTAGAGCCGCTACACGTGCTCCTACGCAAAGGTCGCGATTGGGTCTGGGGGGACAGCCAGGAAAGGGCTTTTAATAGAGCACGCAATTTGTTATGCTCCAACAATCTGTTAACGCTATATGACCCATGTAAGAAACTTCCTTTAACGTGCGATGCGTCGTCCTATGGGGTCGGGTGTGTGTTGCAGCATGTGAATGCCAAGGGTCAGTTACAGCCGGTAGCTTATGCCTCCAGAAGTCTGTCCCAGGCAGATAGGGGCTACGGGATGGTAGAAAAGGAAGCGCTTGCATGTGTATATGCGGTAAAAAAAATGCACCAGGACCTGTTTGGCAGGAAATTTGAGCTGGAGAGAGATCACAAACCCCTAACGTCCCTTTTGGCCGACAACAAGGCCATAAATGCAAATGCATCGGCCCACATACAGAGGTGCACACTCACGTTAGCCGCCTATGACTACACAATTCGGCACAGACCGGGCACTGAAAACTGCGCCGATGCACTCAGCAGGCTCCCACTTGCCACCACCGAGGGACAACTGAGCATGGTGCTGAGATGGTCATGGCTTTTGAAGCTTTCGAAAGCGAAGGCTCACCCATGACAGCCCGTCAGATTAAAGTCTGGACAAATAGAGACCCGCTACTGTCTTTAGTCAAGAAATGTGTCCTGAATGGGGACTGGGCAGCCACGTACGGGACATGCCCTGAGGAATTTAAACCACTTCACAGGTGCAAGGATGAACTCTCGATTCAGGCCAATTGCCTACTATGGGGAAACCGAGTAGTCATGCCCCAGATGGGCAGAGAGGTGTTCATCAGAGAACTCCAGAATGAGCACCCGGGCATTGTCATGATGAAGGCAATTCCAGGTCACACGTTTGGTGGCCAGGGATAGATGCAGACCTGGAACTTTGTGTTCGCAGGTGCAACACGTGTGCTCAGCTGGGCAACACACTCAGGGAAGCCCCCCTTAGCCCCTGGTCCTGGTCCGCCAAGCCATGGTCACGCATCCATGTGGACTACGCAGGTCCTTTCATGGGAAAAACGTTTTTGGTTGTAGTAGATGCCTACTCCAAATGGATAGAGTGTGACATTCTCAATTCAAGCACATCCTCTGCCACGGTAGAAAGTCTACGGGTAATGTTCGCCGCCCATGGTCTCCCGGATGTCTTGGTCAGCGACAATGGCCCGTGCTTCACAAGCATTGAATTCCAGGACTTCATGGCGGGAAATGGTATCAACCATGGCAGAATGGTACCGTTCAAGCCGGCCTCAAACGGCCAGGCAGAACGAGCAGTGCAGACAATCAAACAGGGGATGTTCAGAATCCAAGGGGGTTCCCTACAAAGCCGCTTATCACGCCTACTGTTGGCCAATAAATCCCGATCACACTCGCTCACAGGGGTTCCACCCGCAGAGCTGCTAATGAAAAGGACACTCAAAACCAGGTTATCCCTTATACACCCCATCATGAAAGAAATTGTTGAGAGCTGGCGCCAGTCACAATGTGACTACCATGACAGGAATGCGAGGGCGCGATGTATTGATGTCAATGACCCTGTCTTTGTCCTCAACTACGCTGCAGGGCTCAAATGGCTCGCAGGCACTGTGATTGCCAAAGAGGGGAATAGGATTCTGGTAGTTAAACTTACCAATGGACAAATCTGCCGTAAACACGTGGATCAAACAAAAAGGAGGTTTAGCAACCCCATAGAAGAAGCCGAGGAAGAACACGATGTAGAGTTCACTCCTCCACAGGTGACTGAACACTGGATGAGAGCCTGAGACAGACCTGAGACACCGCAAACAGCAGATACATTCAAAAAGGAGTTAGATGAAGTCCTTACTACTAGGGGAATCAAGGGGTATGGTGAGAAAGCAGGAATGGGGTAATGAAGTTGCATGTTCAGCCATGAACTCATTGAATGGCGGTGCAGGCTAGAAGGGCCGAATGGCCTACTCCTGCACCTATTTTCTATGTTTCTATATTTCTATACTCAGGCCAGCGCCCATAACCGGAGCCCCAACTCAGGCGCTCTACAAGGGAGCGTAAACCACCAGAGAGACTTAAGCTGTGATCCCAATAAGACTTTGGCGGGGAGGTGATGTCATGTATTCAACTGTCATTGCAATCCATGTATATCTGACCTAAGTTGTACATCGTGAGAACACTGACCACTAGGTGGTGAACTTGTGGGAGACACTCCTAACCTGGACTTTCAGGTATAAAAGGGGAAGCTCCACCCACCTTCTTCACTTCAGTGCTGGCTAATAAATGGTATCAACCATGTCAGAATGGTACCGTTCAAGCCGGCCTCAAACGGCCAGGCAGAATGAGCAGTGCAGACAATCAAACAGGGGATGCTCAGAATCCAAGGGGGTTCTCTACAAAGCCGCTTATCACGCCTCCTGTTGGCCAATAAATCCCGATCATACTCGCTCACAGGGGTTCCACCCGCAGAGCTGCTAATGAAAAGGACACTTCTCCCACAGAGTGACCTTCTCCCAAGTATGGGCCTCGTGTGCATTTGTACTGTATAGTAAGGACATATCAACACCTACTCAACCTTTCCTCATAAATCAAATCCCTCATCTCCGGAATCAATCCAGTGAACCTTCTCTGAACAGCCTCCAATGCAAGTATATCCTTCCTTAAATACAGAGACCAAAACTGTACGCAGTACTCCAGGTGTGGCCTCACCAATACCCTGCAGGACTTCTCTGCTTTTATACTCCATCCCACTTGCAATAAAGGCCAACATTCCCTTGGCCTTCCTGATTACTTGCTGTACCTGCATACTAACTTTTTGTGTTTCATGGACAAGGACCCCCAGGTCCCTCAGTACTGCCCCTCCGACAGTGCGGCACTCCCTCAGTACTGCCCCTCCGACAGTGCGGCACTCCCTCAGCACTGTCCCTCCGACAGTGCAGCACTCCCTCAGTACTGCCCCTCCGACAGTGCGGCACTCCCTCAGTACTGCCCCTCCGACAGTGCGGCACTTCCTCAGTACTGCCCCTCCTACAGTGCGGCGCTCCCTCAGTACTGCCCCTCCGAAAGTGCGGCTCTCCCTCAGTACTGCCCCTCCGACAGTGCGGCACTCCCTCAGCACTGCCCCTCCGACAGTGCAGCACTCCCTCAGCACTGCCCCTCCGACAGTGCAGCACTCCCTCAGTACTGCCCCTCCGACAGTGCGGCACTCCCTCAGCACTGCTCCTCCGACAGTGCGGCACTCCCTCAGCACTGTCCCTCCGACAGTGCAGCACTCCCTCAGTACTGCCCCTCCAACAGTGCGGCACTCCCTCAGTACTGCCCCTCCGACAGTGCGGCACTCCCTCAGTACTGCCCCTCCTACAGTGTGGCGCTCCCTCAGTACTGCCCCTCCGATAGTGCGGCACTCCCTCAGTACTGCCCCTCCGACAGTGCGGCACTCCCTCAGTACTGCCCCTCCGACAGTGCGGCACTCCCTCAGTACTGCCCCTCCAACAATGCCGCGCTCCCTCTATAATCGCATGGAGATTGGCAAGCTGGATCATGCTCGCAAACGTGAGCAGTGGGGGCTTGAACCCACCTCCTTCTGACGGGAAGTCAAAAGCATTTCGACATGTAATATATATCGCTCCACTTGGTGGACTACTGTGGCATTGCAGCCAGTGCTGTTCACAACAATAAAAAGTTCAGGTCACCTGACAAGGCTTCCTGAAGTATCAGCCAGATAAGAGCCTTGTGATGTCGTACTGAAAACAGAACATTTGGTGACGAGGATGGGATAATCAGATCACCTATTTTTGTTGCTGCATGATTCAGCCAGCTACATATCCAAGGTAAATTACAAGCACACTTGACTGAACTGGCAGTGTCCAGAAGGCCGTGCCTATGGGAATAATAGGGCTCTTGGGGGGAGTTTCAATGCAATCGTGAAAGTTTCTGCATGTATAGAAATGTTTTTCACCACAAATAGTATCATCGAAGTCCCAGATGGTGAAAACCATAACCGGGTGGAAAGACAACGGGCTATTTTCTTAACTGAAGCAGGGCCCGAGGTGTATGAGACCCTGAAAAATTTGCTTGTGCCTGTCAAGCCAAAGGACACATCACTTAAGGAGATTCTCAGCACTAAAGTCCTGAGCCCCTGGAAATTGCTAAAAGTTATGGTTTCGTTGACCATTGATATAGCAGTCTGACAAGCTAAATCAAAAGTCAAGTTTGGAGTTAACCGATGAAAGTATCAGTGAGTACATTGTAGCATTAAAAAAGCGATCTATTCCTGTAATTTCAGAAACTTTCAGGACCAAGCATTGTGTGACCGCTTTGTTTGTGGGATGAAGAATGATGTGATCAGAAGAAAGTTATTTCCAACTCCTAACTTGACTTTTGATTTAGCTTGTCAGACAGTTATGTCAAGGAACATGGCCGACCAATATTCCCAAGAATTTCGTACCATTTCCAGTCGTCAGACAACCGAGGTGAATCGTCTGCAGGTTAAAAGTAAAAGACAGTTGGGCCCCAAGGTCTCAGCAACTGGCCAAGGTAACAGAGTATTGACGTCCTGCTATCGGTGCCTGGGACAACACATTGCTCAAAGTTGTCCATATGTGAAGGCAGAGTGTTTCTTCTGCAGGAAAACTGGGCATCTTGTGTAGGCATGCCGACTGAAGAGTAAACCAACTTTCAAGGCTATAAGTAGAAATCCCCAGAGACTACATAGCATGGAAGAAAAACAACAGGATGAGGAGGTTTTAGAGTTACACATCATCAGGAGCACGAGATTAACAAACAGCGATTCGAAAAGTATCGTAATCCACATTGATGTTGCAGGAACCAAGATACCCACGGAAATCGACACTGGTACATCCGTGAGTGTAGTACCGGAGTGGCTATACCTTGACTAATTGCATGACGTCCCATTGGAGAAAGCCAAGATAGAGCTGCGAGGCTATTTAGGAGAGAACATTCCTGTGGGAAGTCGTATCACCATATCAGTGAAATACAAGGATCAATTTCAGAGCTTGCCTCTATTAGTCATGGCAGGAGACAAGCCTGCCTTACTAGGAAGAAATTGGTTGGGATCACTGAAGTTGGATTGGAGTGAGATTTTTCGTGTTGAAACGAGATTTGCATCGAAGGATGATGTCATCAAGAAGTATCCGAAGGTGTTCTGTGAAACGGGCAGTCCGATCCAAGGCTTCAAGGCGAGTGTCAAGGTACAGAAGGACACTAGATCGGTTTACTGCAAGCCACGTCCCGTACCATATGCACTCAAGGAGAAAGTTGAGCAAGAACTCTAAAGACTAGAGACTGAGAACATTATCTCTAGGATAGATGTTTGTATTTGGGCTACACCCATTGTTGTTGTACCTAAGTAAGGTAAGGTTGTGTGGTGATTATAAAGTAACCGTAAGCCAGGTTCTAGAGGATAATGTCCCCAATACGTTGCCAGAAGATTTTTTCACAAAACTGATAGGTGATCATATCTTCTCAAAGTTGGATCTTATGAATGCCTACTTACAGCTTGAACTGGATGAGGAGTCCAAGTCATGTTTGACTATAAATACTCATCTAGGCCTATATCAATTTAATAGGCTACCGTTTGGAGTGTCTTCTGCCCCTGCCATATTCCAAGGGGTGATGAACCAGATTTTGCAAGGTATTGAAGGGGTAGTATGTTATTTAGATGACAGACTAATTTCAGCACCAAATAGGCAAATTCATAATAACATATTGAATGAAGTCCTCAAAAGGCTAGAGAAGCACAGAGTATGAGTGTCTGCTCGTAAGTGTGAGTTATTTAAAAACTCAGTGGAGTACTTAGGGTACAGAGTAGACAAAAATGGTTTACATCCAACCAAGGGAAAGCTGGATGCAATTAGAAATGCACCCACTCCCAGGAATGTCACTGAACTTTGTTCATTTTTGGATCTTTTGAACTATTATAGAAAGTTCCTACCAAATTTGGCAACAGTGTTATATCCACGGAATTAACTATTGAAAAAACAGGTCCATTGGAAGTGGTCAGAAGAATGCGATACAGCATTCAAGGAGTGTAAAAGCAAATTGGTAGAGAGCACCATGTTAGTTCACTATGACTTATCTAAGGAGATCAAGCTAGCATGTGATGCCTCTCTGTGTGGTGTTGGGGCAGTAATCTCTCATGTACTACGTAATGGGGAGGAGAGACCAATTGCTTTTGCTTCACGCACTTTCAGTGCCATGAGCGTAATTATGTGCAAATCCAAAGGGAAGCTTTGGCTTTAATTTTTTGGGTCAAGAAGTTCCACAAATACTTGTATGGTCGTAAGTTTACCATCGTTATGGACCATAAGCCCCTGACAACAATCCTTCATCCAAAGTCCCCAGTTCCAACATTAGTTGCAGCCCGAATGCAGAGATGGACTGTGATTTTGTCAGCATATACAGAGGATATTGAATACAGATGATCAGCTGATCACAGTCGTGCTGATGCTATGTCTAGATTACCTTCCCCATCACAAGTTACACGCGATAGGGAAGAAGTGTTTTATTTTTCATACATTGATGAACTGCCAGTCACAGCTGAAGAGATTGGTAGAGAAATCAAATGTGACCCAGTGATGTCAAAGGTGTATGATTATATCGGAAATGGCTGGCCCAACCAGGTAACAGACAAAGCTATTCTTCATTCATAGGAATAAATTATCAGTCAATAAAGATTGTATCATGTGGGGTGCAAGATCAGTTATACCAAATAAATTCAGGTCCAAATTGTTAGGAGATCTTCATGACCAGTACCTGGGAATGTGCTTGACCAAGAGTTTTGCATGCAGTTACTTATGATGGCCAGGTCTCGATAAAGATATAGGGTACTTCATCAGTCAGTGTATGACATGTCAATCGGTAAGCAAGCAACCACCATCAGTACCATTACAGCCATGGAAATGGCCTCCCAGGATGTGGCAAAGGCTACATATCGCTGAGCTAGAAGGACAACAATTATTCATTTTGATTGATAGCCATTCAAAGTGGGTCGAGGTGTTTCCAATATGGAAAATAACAGCAAGTAAAACATTAAATATTTCACGAAGATTATTTTCTTCATTTGGCCTCCCAGAGATATTGTTTCTGATAATGGATCACAATTTTGTGCAGAAGAATTTGCAGGTCACAAGCAAAAATGGTGTGAAACATACCAAGGTTTCACAGTACTATCCTGCTTCAAATGGTGCAGCAGAGCACACTGTACAAATTATAAAACATGTCCTCATCAAACAAATGTTGGATTCAAATCCAACGAAACGACAGTTGTCATTGGACAACAAATTAGCTAATTTTCTAATTTCGTATCGTAATACTCCTCATGCAAATACTTTTAGAACACTCAAAAGACAACCACAAGCCAGATTCTCATTGTTAAAACAAAACTTGGCACAGTCCGTAGAAGAGAAACAATTAAGACAGAAAGAGAATCATGATAGAGGTCGAGTAAAAGAGAGAAATGTGAAATTAAACCAGAAGATGAGAGTGAAGAACCATCACCATAAATGGTTAAAGTGGTTACCAGGAAGAGTGCTAAAGATATGTGGTCCTCGCACATATTTGGTCAAGATGTTTGATCATGGACAGGTTAGGTTTGTTCATGTTGATCATATTTACCTACAGACGTGGAAGGAGTTGAAGGTTGGAATGATTCGATTATTTCTGACTCATCAGATAGTTTTGATAAAAGTTAAGTACAAGTTGCATATCCTACATCAAATGTACTGGAAACAAGTCCAAGAGAAAGTCAGAATTTAAGTCTGAGTCTGAGTCAGACAGACAAACAGTCTGAAATCTGAAGTTAGAGAGAGTTCAAATGGAAATCCAGGGCATCTCTTGCAGGAAAACTTTCCTCAGGATCAACCTCGAATGAGTCTAAGTTCAACACCATGTTTGGAAGGTTCTGGTTCGAAGTTATCCTCTTCGAAACAGAAAACAAGTGGTTAAGCTTGATTTGTAAATATGGCAAAATAAATCCATATCTTTTGTAAGGTATAACCATGCAAGTTATGTATAATGATTATTTTGTTGTAATTATTTCCTCATTAAGGAGGGAGAAGTGTAATATATATAGCTCCACCTGGTGGACAACTTTGGCACTGCAGCCAGTGCTGTTTACAATAATAAACAGTTCAAGTCACCTGACAAAGCTCCCTGAAGTTATTAGCCATCTTAAAACCTGTGTTTTTGTGAGTTGTACTGAAAATATAACTCTAACAGAGTAATCACGACAACATCAAACATTAATTGCAAGCCAAAAAATCTGGAGAACTTAAAAAAAAACATTGTTCTTTTCAGAGATGGAAGCAACAGAAAAGAAATTACGAGAAACAGGTTAGGGCATAAAATAAATGATTGTACGGGCTGGAGGAGGTAACAAAGATAGTGAGGGGTGTAGAGGCTGGAGGAGGTTACAGAGATAGGGAGAGGTGTAGGGGCTGGAGGAGGTTACAGAGATGGGGAGGGGTGTATGGGCTGGAGGAGTTTACAGAGATGGGGAGGGGTGTAGGGGCTGGAGGGGATTATAGAGATAGGGAGGGATATAGGGGCTGGAGGGGATTTCAGAGATAGGGAGCGGTGTAGGGGCTGGAGGGGGTTACAGAGATAGGGAGGGGTGTAGGGACTGGAGGAGGTTACAGAGATCGACAGTTGTGTCGGGGCTGGAGGGGGTTATAGAGATAGGGAGGGGTTAGGGGCTGGAGGGGGTTGCAGAGATAGGGAGGGGTGTAGGGGCTGGAGGGGGCTACAGAGATAGGGATGGGTGTAGTGACTGGAGGAGGTTACAGAGATAGGCAGTTGTGTAGGGGCTGGAGAGGGTTATAGAGATAGGGAGGGGTGTAGGGGCTGGAGAGGGTTATAGAGATAGGGAGGGGTGTAGGGGCTGGAAGAGGAATTTTCTCTGATGGTTGTAAATCTGTGGAATTCTCTGCCCCAGAGAGCTGTGGAGGCTGGGTCATTGAATATATTTAAGGTGGAGATAGACAGATTTTTGAGTGATAAGGGAGTGAAGGGTTATGGGGAGCGGGCGGGGAGGTGGAGCTGAGTCCATGATCGGATCAGCTGTGATCTTATTGGATGGCGGAGCAGGTTCGAGGGGCCGAATGGCCGACACTTGCTCCTGTTTCTCGTGTTCTAACCTTTGTTTTGTGTGATTTTTGTTCTTGCAGAAGAAATGTTGAAGGAGTGTCGCCAAGGTAATTCAGTGACGAGTGCACGAGGAGCAGCGAGCGTT
This sequence comes from Pristiophorus japonicus, assembly GCF_044704955.1. Taxonomy (NCBI): domain Eukaryota; kingdom Metazoa; phylum Chordata; class Chondrichthyes; family Pristiophoridae; genus Pristiophorus; species Pristiophorus japonicus. The sequence goes on from NC_092002.1 coordinate 25,160,689, forward strand.
GTCAATATCTTACCGAGCGATGCTTCCCTGGATTTCACTATTGTTGTTTAACTCCTGCTGTTCCTAGACCTGGCGGAGAAGTGTAAAAGCGATGGTGAGTCTTTAAGCAATATTTCTGCATCAAGCCAGCACAATAATTTGTGCTTGTTAATTGAGTCTGTGGGGGTCTTTTGAAACTTTGGTGATTCTTTAAACCCCTTGTGTTTCCATTGCATGGAAGTCGATTGGAGGGAAAGTCTGGCTGTGCGTGTAATATCATCATGGGTTTGGGGATCATTTATTCGCATGGATAAAGGTTTGGCTAAGGAACATAAAACAGAGAGTCGGGTAAATGGTTAATTCTCTGGTTGGCAATCAGTAACTAGTGGGGTGCCGCAGGGATCAGTGCTGGGACCCCAACTATTTACAATCTATATTAACGACTTGGAAGAAGGGACTGAGTGTAACATAGCCAAGTTTGCTGATGATACTCAGATGGGAGGAAAAGCAATGTGTGAGAAGGACACAAAAAATCTGCAAAAGGACATAGACAGGCTAAGTGAGTGGGCAAAAAATTTGGCAGATGGAGTATAATGTTGGAAAGTGTGAGGTCAAGCACTTTGGCAGAAAAATCAAAGAGCAAGTTATTATTTAAATGGAGAAAGATTGCAAAGTGCCGCAGTACAGCGGGACCTGGGGGTACTTGTGCATGCAACACAGAAGGATAGCCTGCAGGTACAGCAAGTGATCAGGAAGGCCAATGGTATCCTGGCCTTTATAGCAAAAGGGATGGAGTATAAAAGCAGGCAAGTCTTGCTACAGTTATACCAGGTATTGGTGAGGCCACACCTGGAATACTGCGTGCAGTTTTGGTTTCCATATTTACGAAAGGGTATACTTGTTTTGGAGGCAGTTCAGAGAAGGTTCACTCGGTTGATTCCAGGGATGAGGGGATTCACTTATGAGGAAAGGTTGAGTAGGTTGGGCCTCTACTCATTGGAATTCAGAAGAAACGTATAAGATAATGAGGGGGCTTGACAAGGTGGACGCAGAGAGGATGTTTCCACTGATGGGGGAGACTAGAACTAGAGGGTATTATCTTAGAATAAGGGGCCGCCCATTTAAAATTGAGATGAGGAGAAATTGCTTCTCTCAGAGGGCAGTGGATCTGTGGAGTTTGCTGCTTCAGAGAGCTGTGGAAGCTGGGACATTGAATAAATGTAAACGATAAGGGGAATAAGGGGTTATGGAGAGCGGGCAGGGAAGTGGAGCTGGGTCATGATGGTATTAAATGGTGGAGCAGGCTCGAGGGACCGTATGACCTACTCCGGCTCCTATTTCTTATGTTTTTATGTTTTCCTAAGTTAAAGGCGCTATATAAATGAAATGTCGATGTTGTTGTTTTTTGCTTAATCAATGAACTTGCAAAAGGACACTTTGAAATGGCCTGATCTTGTGCTTTGAATGTAATATCCTTCACATTTCCCTGCATGAGTGTTACAGATATTGCGCTGTTTGAAAAAACCTTGTGTAAAGCTACAACTTTGTTATTTCATCTATTGGTGGAACTCTGTTGTATAAAGTGTACGGGGAGAGTCAGCCTTGGCTTAAATGGTAGCACTTTAGGTCGGAAGATTGTTGGTGTAAAGCTCCCAGTGTGTGGGGAGAGGGGCTGCCCCCTGTTGACAGAGGCCACAGATTTCCTTTATCAGTCCCAAATCCACCTTCCCTCATCAGGGGCAAGGCACACACAGAATCGTAGAAGTTTACAGTGTGGAAGGAGGCCATCCCGGCCCATCGTGTCCGCGCCGGCCGACCAAGAGCCATCCCAGCCTGATCTCACTTTCCCGCTCTCGCTCCGTAGCCTTGTAGGATACGGCACTTCAAGCTGCACATCCAAATGTGGTGAGGGTTTCTGCCTCTACCTCCCTTTCAGGCCCCAGACCCCCACCACCCTCTGGGTGAAGACATTTCCCCACTGTTAGCGCAAATGTTTCCCAGGAAGAATCACTCGACACTCTGGGTCGGTTCCAACATCGAAACGGCCTTTATTACGCCGGCAGGGAGAAAGCCTCTGGGTTACACCAGGCACTACTCTCCGCTGAACAAAGACATTCATCGATACTTATACATTTTACAACACTTGGCTACAATTACTCAACCCATCTGAGCTGGAGCTAATCCAACCACAACGATTATAGATTACATGACAGGTTTCTTTTGGGCCAATAGAATTGACCCATTAGCATCAAGGGGCTGCATGTTTTTGCTAAGAATTTCTCATGGTCTCGTGATGTGGTCAGGCCCACCCTTATCTCTACTGTGCCTGAGCCGAACTTCCTTATCTTTATACAATGACAGAGTTCCATTCTGTACCATTGGGCAGTGACATCTGCTCTGGGCTTCGGGATGTGTTGATCTGGACTTAATTGTGTGAGAAACACAGTTGTATCAGTTACCCAGGAATGTGGTCAAATCAGTCAGTGGAGTTCCCCTGATGCTTTGCAAAATCTCTGGCAGCCATTTTATACACACCTATATACATATGCCCTGCAGGTGCCTTTGCCTTTGGAAGTGCCCTACAACAATTCCACCCTTTCGGTAAGGGACTAGTCCTAGTCCCCTTTAACCGACAACATTGGCTATAATTTATCACCCTAGTTATATCTTTATGTACCACCTGGTACTCCCTGCCTCAGTGTGCTGGCCAGTCACGTGGTTTCAGGAGTTCCGGTTGCTTCGATCAAATTGATATGGTTCAAATTCCCCTGTCCCTCTGTTGGACAGATCTCTTTATTCGCTGGAGCTCTGGTTCTGATTGGTGGTAAAGCTTGACAGACTGGCCCACTCTGAGTCTTAGTTCCCTTCGTACCTCAGCTAAATGTGGGCTCGGGGCCTGCTCTGGCTCATCATAGTCCTGCAAGTGGTTGTGGAGTTGGTCAGTAATGTTAATGATTGCAGTGCCTCGGTATCTAACCTGGATAATGCGGGCTTGTCCAATAGTAACAGGTCATAGAGGTGTAAAGCAAAAGTTTGGCTGTGTGATCTGGCACTGTAGTCCATTATACTGGTAAGAGTGTTCTGTGGTACTTCCCTTTGCCTGTGTAACCTGCTCTAGCAAAGTGTGTGTGCAGGTACTATTTCTAATACACATCCATCGGTTCGATTGAATCCACACTTGTCGAGTTCTCCTTCTCCCACCGGGCGAGGACACACCGTGATGTCACCCCTTCTGCTTGCATCCCATCAGGGAGATCCCGTAAAGTGTGGTGTCTCTGCAGATAGCAGAGGCTGCGGTCAGATAGTAACAGACGGAGGCCTTCTCCCGTATGACCCTGATATTTTCTAGCTGGTACAGGGGAAACGGGTCCCGAGTCTTGTGTGACTATGGGGATCATCAGGTCTATTCCCACTCTGGTAGCTTTACCCATTTGACAATCTGGGATCTCAGGGTATACTCTGGTTAGTCCCTTCAGGGTACAGTTATCCAGTGTCCCCTTTCGATTGGCCAATTGAGCCAGATGTGGGCTGTCTATCCAGTCGGGTACCTCTCTCCTTCGGATTTGATCGAGGTTGGGCTGTATTTGCTCGATCATCCACAGGCCACAGGTGACAGACTTGTCCCTGACTAAGCTTTCCAGCATCTTCCTTCTCTCTGTCAATAAGGCGATCAATCGTTTTGGCTTGAGCTTCTAGGACTGAAATTCCATCCAGTTGGATTTCTGTGCCCTCTCGTCCTGGTTTAGCTTGATCTTCCTGATTCTGCTCTGCCCATTCTCATAGTCCCTTCATCACCCCTTTAAGCTGCTCCATCTTTTCATTTAGCCCTTGTATATCTAGTGAGTTCACTATGGAGGTTCCAGTGTTAAAACCGGTAGCGGCAATCATTAACTATTCCCCTCTTAGTCCTATAGACTGGCTCCTGTCCTTGGCATCTACTGGCACCCATGGCATCGGCGGCCTGCTGCATTACAACTTTACTCAACACGTTATGCATATTTCCTGCCTGCTCTGTACTATATTCCGGTATTCGTATGCCTGAGACGTTGATCAGGACAGGCCCAATTTCATGTTTGACATTATCACATAATAGTTCACCCTCGTTGAACAGTACAATCCCATTTTCTGGTCCCTTAGTAGTTATGGGGCATGGAAATTCCTCAGGCTGCGTGGTGGTTCTTCGGGGGCGCGGTGTTGGGGAAGATGAGAAGCCGACATACAAAGATACGGTGGCTGCCTCTACCTCCTCGTAATATCCGCACAGCCCCACCCCCTTCCTGAAGGCGATCGTCAGTTGGGGTTGCACAGGGGGCACACAAATTATCCCAAAGATGCATTTATCGAGCCCCCTGGCCTCCCTTCGCCCAATGCAACTGCCCCTTGTACCCGTGGGGCATTGCACGCATACTTTGTCCTTATTCGGGTTCACTTGCAGCCATGCATTAAAATAATTCCTGTCCTTGCTCCAGTCCTCGGCTGCTGGGATGCACATTCCACCCGTTAAATTAAACAAGACTCCACAGTTGTTTATTTCCTGAGTGCGCTGCAATCCGTTGGTATCATCCAGTGTTTGCGTGGGTCTTGAGGTTCCCAATATTATGAGTTGAATCAGTCCGCGGTTCCATCTCGGTGAGTTTTATCTGCAATTTTAAACAGACAGCCTGGTGTTAGGTTCTGGTCAACTTGTGCTGCGGTCACTCTGTGGGATCAGAGGTAAGGGTTAGGTTATCCATATTCTGTGTAGTCATAACATCTCTGTCACTTCCTGTCCCTGTCTGGGCTGCCGTCGGTTTTGTATTTGAGCCTGCTGTGCTCGAGCCTGCACGATGACCCATCTAAATATTCTCCAAACACCAATCAACACCAATGGCACCACTATTCCTCCAAACATCCCAGTCTGCTTTACTGTTAGGTTGGGTTTGTGCACCGTGGGGTACATTGGCTCGATGGCCATAGGAGATGGTGCTGTGGCTGCACACTGCACTATCCGTCTGGTCCCGTTTTTAAAACATCTCTTCCAGCTTATTTATCTTAGCTTTTAACTCTTGACCAGCTAGTTCTGTTTTATTTTTATTCTGACTATCCCACCATTTCCTCTGTCTGTCAGGTGAGTCTTCTTTATTTTATTAAGAAATTCAAATTAGTAAGGTCCAGTGTAAAACAGCTGTCAATGGAAAGGGTTAACTCCTTTACAGGTTTGTAAGAAGACCTGATGTCATTACATGACTTTGCGTAATCATCCAAATCTTTGTGCCTTCAAAACTTGCTTAGAAATTAGGAATCCGTTAAAACAGCAGAAATCATTAGTAAAGTGGTCATAATAAAAGTCTTCTCATCGGGAAAGACAGCATGTACAACCCTCCCAACTTCAGCCACATAGAAACAGCATTCCTTTAACCTTCATGCCATTATTTTCAGACTGGTTGTTAGATATGAACAAATATTTTCAAATGAACAGTTTTTTCTTTCTGTGCTGAGTTCAGATAGCTTCGATCTTTTCTCCTTGTTATTTTCAAAACACTCCTGCTTGTTTAGACTGTTCGGGACTTTTCTTGATAAACAACGTCCATTTTGGAAATCTTCTCAAACAACAAACGTTCTTGTAATTTAAAATCATTATCATTTCTTTTTCCTTTTCCCAATTAAACCAATATCTTTTTCACAGCCAATATCAACTGGTATTTAGCAAGTTATATCTTTTTCCATCGCAAACACTTTTTTTTCCCAGCACTTATTTAGTACGTTATGTCTTTTTTTTCATTTAGATCTCCTTTCTTCAAATTAGGTTTTGTATTTTACCCAGAGGGCTTGTGTCTCCATAAATTTGTTAATTTAAAATCATCAGACAATCGAAAACACATTTTTTTTCAAATTCATTCAAATTGTTTTCTTTCAAGGTTGCATCTTTATCTTTTTCATCTTTTCCATAACTAGAACAGAGTCTAGCACGTAGGCTTTGAAAGCTGCTTTCCGTTATCTCAAATGTTCCAGTTTCAAGGCCATTACATTGTCCTTTGTTCTAAGCTGCTAAAGCCTGCTGTTTTAACATTTTAATTTTCCCTAAGTCCCTTTTACACTTTCGCAGATAGCTCCCCACTTGCCCAGGGGTTTGACCTGATCCCTGAAGGTATTTCTAGATTGTTCCCAAACCTTTTAGTTTTATTTCTTTTTTTTAAAGAAGAGATCAGATTTAACTTTTTTATTTTAAATGTATCGCATTTTGTTGTGCCTTTTATTAACCAGTGGTACTTGAAACCTTCACAACAAAATTAACTCTTCACTGTTCCCATCCTAATTTCTAGAATTTGTATTTATTGTTGAATTACAAAATGTCAAATATGGTAATACTGTTTTTTTTAAATATGTGCATAACTTCTGTTTTAGAAGCTGATCAAAAACTTTAATCTTTTGCTCTGTAACTTCAATTTTGTGATACAGTATCTCATAAATTACATCTTTTTTAAGCTTCAGCTTCTGACACAGTATGTGTACTTTTATTAAAAAGGCTTCCAAACCCAAGATTTTCCTATACAACCAAAATGTTTATCAATGAGAATCACCTGAAATATCTCAAAATCCCAATTCAAATATTGTACTGCCAATCTTTTATTTAAAAATCTCTTTACTGAGCGAGAAGCTTTCGCGTCAAGGTTTTACACAAAGGAAAATGGGGGCGTACTTCCCCAGCCCGCAGCCTCGAGAGACCCACACAGGCTTTTTTTTAAAGGCATTGCAACTTCCCTTCTCCATTCTTTATCTCATTCTTAGACTAAATTTATTGTCTTTCAACCCAATGTAATCAATGATTGCGTGTCTTCTTTTGACAAGTAAGTGAGCGTGTCGAAATTAAAAAAAAACAACGGGACCGCGCATTTTTTTATCTTTTGCTCAACAAACCTGTCTTTTGTGCATTTCCTAGCTCCGTAACTTATCATCCGAATAAATCCACACCTGTGTTTCTAACTTAAAATGTAATTCAATTCTAGGTTCACACTTTCTTAAAACTTCTCTGCCTGAAAAAGTGGGTGGAGCCAAAACAAACAGACAGCTCCACCACTTTCCCAAACAGGCTTTCAGACACATGAAAAATTAATTAATTTCCACCTCAAATATTCCGCAGTCAAAAATCACACAAGCACTTTCATTCAAAGACAGACATTCACAAAAGTTTTTCTTCATTCAACAAAGTTTATTGTTTCGCCCGCTCTATTTTGGATCCATACTTCACTTAAGATAGTCACTATCAGGTTTTTCAAAATTTCTTACATATTGATTTACTTCCTCTATTAATTTTACGTGGGCTCGAAGAATCAGAACCCAGGCCTTTTCTATTACTTTCTTTTGTTTCTCTGCTAGGTGGTGGGTAAGGGACCCTTCCGGCCCCCTCTAGAGTTTTTTTGGTTCATTGGCCATTTCTGGGTAGTACTCGCACCATTAGGAATCTACTCTCAGAGGTCCGCTTCCAGCTAACGTGACTTGCAATCGGCCGTCTCGCGGCTTACTGCCGGGTTACAAGTCTGTGATCATTTCTTACAACAGGCTTATAATATAATCCTTAAATACTTTAAGCAATTCTCAACAGTGCTCTATGTCTACCTGCCACCGTTTTGCCTGTTGGTCCGAGCCTGTTCACAGATTTGGTTTCCGTTGGTCGCTGTGCACTGCCTGGTCCCCGGGATATATTTCAAATTACACTACTGGTAACCAGGAGATGTCGCTTGGTATCACGATCCCACGGTCTAAGTGTGTTCCCTACATCTACTTAATCCTGGCTATCACATGGGACCAAGTCCTCTTAATTCAGGCTCAGGCTAGGCGTTTGAGGTATTAGACTGTCTCCTCGTATTGATTAACCAGCATCCACCTTCAACACCCTTTCTTATTTAAAAAAAAATGCATACTCACCCGGTTCTTCCAAGGGTGTCCTGCGACTTCGGAATCCTGTTCGTGACCCCACTGTTAGCGCGAATGTTTCCCAGGAAGAATCACTCGACACTCTGGGTCGGTTCCAACATCAAAACGGCCTTTATTACGCCGGCGGGGAGAAAGCCTCTGGGTTACACCAGGCACTACTCTCCGCTGAACAAAGACATTCATCGATACTTATACATTTTACAACACTTGGCTACAATTACTCAACCCATCTGAGCTGGACCTAATCCCACCACAACGATTATAGATTACATGACAGGTTTCTTTTGGGCCAATAGAATTGACGCATTAGCATCAAGGGGCTGCATGTTTTTGCTAAGAATTTCTCATGGTCTCGTGATGTGGTCAGGCCCACCCTTATCTCTACTGTGCCTGAGCCGAACTTCCTTATCTTTATACAATGACAGAGTTCCATTCTGTACCATTGGGCAGTGACATCTGCTCTGGGCTTCGGGATGTGCTGATCTGGACTTAATTGTGTGAGAAACACAGTTGTATCAGTTACCCAGGAATGTGGTCAAATCAGTCAGTGGAGTTCCCCTGATGCTTTGCAAAATCTCTTACAGCCATTTTATACACACCTATATACATATGCCCTGCAGGTGCCTTTGCCTTTGGAAGTGCCCTACAACACCCTCTAAACCTCCCCCCAATTACTTTCAATCCATGCCCCCTGGTTGTTGACTCCTCTTCCAAGGGAAATCGGCCCTTCCTATCCACTCCCTCAGGCCCCTCATCATTTTATACACTTCAATCAGGTCTTTCCTCAGCCTCCTCTGTTCCGAAGAAAACAAACTCAGCCTCTCCAATCTTTCCTGATCGCTCCGCATCTCCAGTTCCGGCAACATCCTGGTAAATCTCCTCTGCACCCTCTCCAGTGCATTCACATCCTTCCTGAAATGTGGTGACCAGAACTGCACGCAGTACTCCAGCTGTGGCTTAACCAGTGTTTTATACAGTTCAAGTTTAACCCCCCTGCTCTTGGATTCGACTAATAGAGGCAAACATTCCGTATGCCTTCATAACCACCTTGTCCACCTCGTCTTTAGAATTGTACCCTTTAGTTTATAAGAGGTTATAATAGAGACGTTATGACGTGGACCTTGCGGTCAAATAGAATAGCTGAGGCGAATATCATCGCTATATTTAAACATTAGCTGGTGAATAAACGACGGAGAATTGAACAGAAGATTAGGGTTAGGGTTAGATAACAAAGACGGGGAGGAGGTTTGAGTAAACCTTTGACACGTGGGTGCATGAGTTGGGTTGAAACATCGCTTTCCCTGCGGCAAACTCTATCTGATTCAATTTAGAATAGTTTTACATTTGCGTTTACAGAGCTGGAAAACCTGAGGCAGACCCTGAGCTATACAGGTGTGGAAAAATATATTTCAGTTACATCGACTCGATCGCTGCTCATGTTTAATTCCCCTGCTTAATCTCGCATGTTTAATCCCCCCGTTTAATCTCGCGTGTTTAATCCCCCATGTTTAATCTCGCGTGTTTAATCCCCCATGTTTAATCTTGCGTGTTTAATCCCCTCTGCTTAATCTCGCATGTTTAATCCCCCCTGTTTAATCTTGCGAGTTTAATCCCCCCTGTTTAATCTCGCATGTTTAATCCCCCCTGCTTAATCTTGCGTGTTTAATCCCCCCTGTTTAATCTCACATATTTAATCCTCCCTGTTTAATCTCACGTATTTAATCCCCCCTGTTTAATCTCACATGTTTAATCCCCCCTGTTTAATCTCGCGTGTTTAATCCCCCCTGTTTAATCTCACATGTTTAATCCTCCCTGTTTAATCTCACGTATTTAATCCCCCCTGTTTAATCTCACATATTTAATCCTCCCTGTTTAATCTCACGTATTTAATCCCCCCTGTTTAATCTCACATGTTTAATCCCCCCTGTTTAATCTCGCGTGTTTAATCCCCCCTGTTTAATCTCACATGTTTAATCCCCCCTGTTTAATCTCGCATGTTTAACCCCCCCTGCTTAATCTTGCGTGTTTAATCCCCCTGCTTAATCTTGCGTGTTTAATCCCCCTGTTTAATCTCACATATTTAATCCCCCCTGTTTAATCTCACGTATTTAATCCCCCCTGTTTAATCTCGCGTGTTTAATCCCCCCTGTTTAATCTCGCGTGTTTAATCCCCCCTGTTTAATCTCACGTGTTTAATCCCCCTGTTTACTCTCGCGTGTTTAATCCCCCCTGTTTACTACCCTGTTTAATACACCCCCTGCTTAATTCCTCTTCTTAGCCAGTCCCTCGGAATCGAGGAAGACTTGCTTCCACTCTAAACATGAGTCCTTATGTGGCTGAACAGTCCAATATGAGAACCACAGGTGGGACAGATCGTGGTTGAGGGTAAGGGAGGTGGGACTGGTTTGCCGCATCCTCTTACCACAGCCTAACTTTAAGTGCCCATCCAACCATCTCTTAAAAGTGGTGAGGGTTTCTGCATCCACCACTCTTCCAGGCAGCGAGTTCAAGATCCCCACAACCCTCTGCGTAAAGAAGCCCCCCCTCAAATCCCCTCAAAACCTTCCACCACCCATCTTAAAACTATGTCCCCTCGTAATAGACCCCTCCACCAATGTAAATAGACCCTTACTATTCACTATATCCAGGCCCCTCAATATTTTGTACACCTCAATGAGGTCTCCTTTCAACCTCCTCTGTTCCATTGAGAACAAACCCAGCCTATCCAATCTGTCCTCATAACTAAGATTCTCCATTCCAGGCAGCACCCCAGTAAATCTCCTCTGCACCCTCTCTAGTGCAATCACATCCTTCCTATAATCCTACTTAGATACAAATTGTTGTTGGTTTTTGAGTGATTGTATTAATAATGTTTATTTCACCAGAGCGAAAACTCAATCAGTGTCAGAGAGGTAAATGAGGGGATGTCTGGAGATTTAATTCATTTTCCTGTCTGAAAACTGAATTCTTGGAATAACTTTCAACAAAAATGTCACTTTGTTATTAACAATATCCATAGAGCTTCGAGAGAAATGCCAAAATGATGGTGAGTGATATACTTCTCCTTTTCAACAGAAATAAATATTTTGGTCCTTGTGGAGAGAGTGGGGGCAATTTGATCACGATCGAGACACGAGGAGAGAGTGGGGCAATTGGATCACTATAGAGACACGAGGAGAGAGTGGGGCGATTGGATCACTATCGAGACACGAGGAGAGAGTGGGGCGATTGGATCACTATCGAGACATGAGGAGAGAGTGGGGCGATTGGATCACTATAGAGACACGAGGAGAGAGTGGGGCGATTGGATCACTATCGAGACACGAGGAGAGAGTGGGGCGATTTGATCACTATCGAGACACGAGGAGAGAGTGGGGGCGATTGGCTCACTATCGAGACACGAGGAGAGAGTGGGGCGATTGGATCACTATCGAGACACGAGGAGAGAGTGGGGCGATTGGCTCACTATCGAGACACGAGGAGAGAGTGGGGCGATTGGATCACTATCGAGACACGAGGAGAGAGTGGGGCGATTGGATCACTATCGAGACACGAGGAGAGAGTGGGGCGATTGGATCACTATCGAGACACGAGGAGAGAGTGGGGCGATTGGATCACTATCGAGACACGAGGAGAGAGTGGGGAGATTGGATCACTATCGAGACACGAGGAGAGAGTGGGGCGATTGGATCACTATCGAGACACGAGGAGAGAGTGGGGCGATTGGATCACTATCGAGACACGAGGAGAGAGTGGGGCGATTGGCTCACTATCGAGACACGAGGAGAGAGTGGGGCGATTGGATCACTATCGAGACACGAGGAGAGAGTGGGGCGATTGGATCACTATCGAGACACGAGGAGAGAGTGGGGCGATTGGTTCACTATCGAGACACGAGGAGAGAGTGGGGCGATTGGATCACTATCGAGACACGAGGAGAGAGTGGGGCGATTGGATCACTATCGAAACACGAGGAGAGAGTGGGGCGATTGGATCACTATCGAGACACGAGGAGAGAGTGGGGCGATTGGATCACTATCGAGACACGAGGAGAGAGTGGGGCGATTGGATCACTATCGAGACATGAGGAGAGAGTGGGGCGATTGGCTCACTATCGAGACACGAGGAGAGAGTGGGGCGATTGGATCACTATCGAGACACGAGGAGAGAGTGGGGCGATTGGCTCACTATCGAGACACGAGGAGAGAGTGGGGCGATTGGATCACTATCGAGACACGAGGAGAGAGTGGGGCGATTGGATCACTATCGAGACACGAGGAGAGAGTGGGGCGCTTGGATCACTATCGAGACACGAGGAGAGAGTGGGGCGATTGGATCACTATCGAGACACGAGGAGAGAGTGGGGCGATTGGATCACGATCGAAACACGAGGAGAGAGTGGGGCGATTGGATCACTATCGAGACACGAGGAGAGAGTGGGGCGATTGGATCACTATCGAGACACGAGGAGAGAGTGGGGCGATTGGATCACTATCGAGACACGAGGAGAGAGTGGAGCGATTGGATCACTATCGAGACACGAGGAGAGAGTGGGGCGATTGGCTCACTATCGAGACAGTAGGAGAGAGTGGGGAGATTGGATCACTATCGAGACACGAGGAGAGAGTGGGGCGATAGGATCACTATCGAGACACGAGGAGAGAGTGGGGCGATTGGATCACTATCGAGACACGAGTAGAGAGTGGGGCGATCGGATCACTATCGAGACACGAGGAGAGAGTGGGGCGATTGGATCACTATCGAGACACGAGGAGAGAGTGGGGCGATCGGATCACTATCGAGACACGAGGAGAGAGTGGGGCGATTGGATCACTATCGAGACACGAGGAGAGAGTTTTGGATCACTATCGAGACACGAGGAGAGAGTGGGGCGATTGGATCACTATCGAGACACGAGGAGAGAGTGGGGTGATTGGATCACTATCGAAACACGATGAGAGAGTGGGGCGATTGGATCACTATCGAGACACGAGGAGAGAGTGGGGCAATTTGATCACGATCGAGACACGAGGAGAGAGTGGGGGCGATTGGATCACTATCGAGACACGAGGAGAGAGTGGGGGCGATTGGATCACTATCGAGACACGAGGAGAGAGTGGGGCGATTGGATCACTATCGAGACACGAGGAGAGAGTGGGGCGATTGGATCACTATCGAGACACGAGGAGAGAGTGGGGCGATTGGATCACTATCGAGACGCGAGGAGAGAGTGGGGCGATTGGATCACTATCGAAACACGAGGAGAGAGTGGGGCGATTGGATCACTATCGAGACACGAGGAGAGAGTGGGGCGATTGGATCACTATCGAGACACGAGGAGAGAGTGGGGCGATTGGATCACTATCGAGACACGAGGAGAGAGTGGGGCGATTGGATCACTATCGAGACACGAGGAGAGAGTGGGGCGATTGGATCACTATCGAGACACGAGGAGAGAGTTTTGGATCACTATCGAGACACGAGGAGAGAGTGGGGCGATTGGATCACTATCGAGACACGAGGAGAGAGTGGGGTGATTGGATCACTATCGAAACACGATGAGAGAGTGGGGCGATTGGATCACTATCGAGACACGAGGAGAGAGTGGGGCAATTTGATCACGATCGAGACACGAGGAGAGAGTGGGGGCGATTGGATCACTATCGAGACACGAGGAGAGAGTGGGGGCGATTGGATCACTATCGAGACACGAGGAGAGAGTGGGGCGATTGGATCACTATCGAGACACGAGGAGAGAGTGGGGTGATTGGATCACTATCGAGACACGAGGAGAGAGTGGGGCGATTGGATCACTATCGAGACACGAGGAGAGAGTGAGGCGATTGGATCACTATCGAGACACGAGGAGAGAGTGGGGGCGATTGAATCACTATCGAGACACGAGGAGAGAGTGGGGCGATTGGATCACTATCGAGACACGAGGAGAGAGTGGGGCGATTGGATCACTATCGAGACACGAGGAGAGAGTGGGGCGATTGGATCACTATCGAGACACGAGGAGAGAGTGGGGGCGATTGAATCACTATCGAGACACGAGGAGAGAGTGAGGCGATTGGATCACTATCGAGACACGAGGAGAGAGTGGGGCGATTGGATCACTATCGAGACACGAGGAGAGAGTGGGGCGATTGGCTCACTATCGAGACACGAGGAGAGAGTGGGGCGATTGGATCACTATCGAGACACGAGGAGAGAGTGGGGCGATTGGATCACTATCGAGACACGAGGAGAGAGTGGGGCGATTGGATCACTATCGAGACACGAGGAGAGAGTGGGGCGATTGGATCACTATCGAGACACGAGGAGAGAGTGGGGCGATTGGATCACTATCGAGACACGAGGAGAGAGTGGGGAGATTGGCTCACTATCGAGACACGAGGAGAGAGTGGGGCAATTGGATCACTATCGAGACACGAGGAGAGAGTGGGGCGATTGGATCACTATCGAGACACGAGGAGAGAGTGGGGCGAGTGGATCACTAACGAGACACGAGGAGAGAGTGGGGGCGATTGGATCACTATCGAGACACGAGGAGAGAGTGAGTCGATTGGATCACTATCGAGACACGAGGAGAGAGTGGGTCGATTGGATCACTATCGAGACACGAGGAGAGAGAGGGGCGATTGGATCACTATCGAGACACGAGGAGAGAGTGGGGCGATTGGCTCACTATCGAGACACGAGGAGAGAGTGGGGGCGATTGGATCACTATCGAGACACGAGGAGAGAGTGGGGCGATTGGATCACTATCGAGACACGAGGAGAGAGTGGGGCGATTGGATCACTATCGAGACACGAGGAGAGAGTGGGGCGATTGGATCACTATCGAGACACGAGGAGAGAGTGGGGCGATTGGATCACTATCGAGACACGAGGAGAGAGTGAGGCGATTGGATCACTATCGAGACACGAGGAGAGAGTGGGGCGATTGGATCACTATCGAGACACGAGGAGAGAGTGGGGCGATTTGATTTGTGTTACAGTGCTACAGGGAGAGAGAGATTGGGATTAATGTTGAATTAATAATCCTTCACTCCCTTACCGTTCAAAAATCTGTCTGTCTCCGCCTTAAATATATTAAATGACCCAGCCTCCACAGCTCTCTGGGGCAGAGAATTCCACAGATTCACCAGAAGAAATTCATAAGAACAACAGAAATAGGAGCAGGAGTCGGCCATTCGGCCCCTCGAGCCTGCTCCGCCATTTAATAAGATCATGGCTGAACCGATCATGGACTCAGCTCCACTTCCCCGCCCGCTCTCCATAACCCTTCACTCACTTATCGCTCAAAAATCTGTCTGTCTCCGCCTTAAATATATTAAATGACCCGGCCTCCACAGCTCTCTGGGGCAGAGAATTCCACAGATTTACAACCCTCTGAGAGAAGAAATTTCTCCTCATCTCAGTTTTAAATGGACGGCCCCTTATTCTGAGACTCTGTCCCCTAGTTTTAGTTTCCTCCATCAGTAGAAACATCCTCTCTGCATCCACCTTGTCAAGCCCCCTCATTATCTTATACGTTTCAATAAGATCACCTCTCATTCTTCTGAACTCCAATGAGTAGAGGCCCAACCTACTCAAATTTTCCTCATAAGTCAACCCCCTCATCCCCAGAATCAACCTTCTCTGAACTGCCTCCAATGCAAGTATATCCTTCCTTAAATACAGAGACCAGAACTGTACGCAGTACTCCAGGTGTGGCCTCACCAATACCCTGTACAATTGTAGCAGGACTTCTCTGCTTTTATACTCTATCCCCCTTGCAATAAAGGCCAACATTCCCTTGGCTCAACTGATCACTTGCTGTACCTGCATACTAACTTTTTGTGTTCAATGCACAAGGACCCCAGGTCCCTCTGTACTGCAGCACTCTGTAATCTCGCCCCATTTAAATAATAATTTGTTTTTCTATTTTGCCTGCCAAAGTGGCTATCTTGCTCTCTGCCAGTTTTCAGCTTGACAGGTTTTCCCGAAGCACAGGAAATGCAGTTCACAAGTCCCTCCATCCTCTCTATGTCTTACAACATTTAACACGCTCCTTAAAACCAACCATCCTGGTCACCTGTCCTAATATGGCAAAGGTGACCTGGTATCCAATTATGTTTGACCACTGTGCTTATGAAAAACCTTGCAATGAAAGAACACGTTAAACACGCTCTGGTTATAATTATCGCTGCCCTGAGATGGTATGATTAAGATCGTGGTTGATAGGTTGAAGAGTTTTAATTCGGATGTACAATCTCGATTAGGCAGTCCCTCGAAGTTGAGGAAGACTTGCTTCCACACTAACACGAGTTATCCGGTGACTGTAAAGACCAATACGTGAATTACAGTCTCTGTCACAGGTGGGACAGACAGTGGTTGAGGGAAAGGGTGGGTGGGACTGGTTTGCCGCACGCTCCTTCCGCTGCCTGTGATTGGTTTCTGCATGCTCTCGGCGACGAGACTCGAGGTGCTCAGCGCCCTCCCGGATGCTCTTCCTCCACTTAGGGCGGTCTTTGGCCAGGGACTCCCAGGTGTCGGTGGGGATGTTGCACTTTATCAAGGAGGGATGTCCTTGTAACATTTCCTCTGCCCACCTGGGGCTCGCTTGCCATTTAGGAGTTCCGAGTAGAGCGCTTGCTTTGGGGAGTCTCATGTCTGGGGCATGTGAACAATGTGGCCCGCCCAGCAGAGCTGGTCGAGTGTGGTCAGTGCTTCGATGCTGGGGATGTTGGCCTGATCGAGAACACTGATGTTGGTGCGTCTGTCCTCCCAGGGGATTTGCAGGATCTTGCGGATACATCGTTGGTGGTATTTCTCCAGCGATTTGTGATGACTACTGTACATGGTCCACGTCTCTGAGCCATACAGGAGGGCGGGTATCACTGCAGCCCTGTAGACCATGAGCTTGGTGCCAGATTTGAGGGCCTGGTCCTCGAATACTCTCTTCCTCAGGCGACCGAAGGCTGCACTGATACACTGGAGGCGGTGTTGAACCTCATCGATGTCTGCCCTTGCTGATAATAGGCTCCCAAGGTATGGGAAATGGTCCACGTTGTCCAGGGCCGTACCGGGGATCTTGATGACTGGGGGGCAGTGCTGTGTGGTGAGGACAGGCTGGTGGAGGACCTTTGTCTTACGGATGTTTAGTGTAAGGTCCATGCTCTCGTACACTTAATAAGATGAAGGTTCAGGTCCTTCATTCAGCTGTAGAATATGAGCTTTGTGCTTCACTGACCTGCTTTTATTTCTATCCACATAGTTGAAAGACTGATGCAAAGAGAATTTGGTAAAATGTTTATTAACTTCCATCAACATTCTCTTGGCCTGCCTGATCACTTACTGTACCTGCATACTCACTGTTTGTGTTTCATGCACAAGTACCCCCAGGTCCCTCTGTACTGCAACATTCTGTAATCTCTCCCCATTAAACTATAATTTGCTTTCCTATTTTTCCTGCCAAAGTGGATAACCTCACATTTTCCCACATTATACTCCATCTGCCAAATTTTTGCCCATTCACTTAGCCTGTCTATATCCTTTTGCAGATTTTTTGTGTCCTCACAATTTGCTTTTCCACTCATCTTTCAATCATCAGAAAACTTGGCTACATTACACTCAGTCTCTTCACCAAGTTATTAATCTAAATTGTAAATAGTTGAGGCCCCAGCTTCGATCCCTGCGGCACCCCACTAGTTACTGATCGCCAAATGGAAAATGACCCATTTATCCCGACACTGTTTTCTGTTAGTTAGCCAATCCTCTATCCATGCTGATATATTACCCCCACCCCCGTGAGCTTTTATCTTGTGCAGTAACCTTTTATGTGGCACCTTATCGAATGCCTTCCAGAAATCCAAATACACCACATCCACTGGTTCCCCCTTACCCACCCTGCTCGTTACATCCTCAAAGAACTCCAGTAAATTTGTCAAACATGATTTCCCTGTCATAAAACCATGCTGACTCTGCCTAATTGAATCATACTTTTCCAAATGTCCTGCTACTGCTTCTCCAGCATTTTCCCAACCACAGATGTTCGGCTAACTGGTCTATAGTTTCCTGCTTTTTGTCTGCCTCCTTTTTAAATAGGGCCGTTACATTTGCAGTTTTCCAATTTGGTGGGATTGCCCCGGAATCCAGAGAATTTTGATAGATTACAACCAATGCATCCACTATCCCTGCCACTTCTTTTCCGATACTGGGATGTAAGCTATCCAGGGGACTTGTCTGCCTTTAATCCCATTATTTTACCGAGTACTACTTCTTTAGTGATCGTGATTGTATTTAGTTCCTCACTATTGCCCCTTGATTATCCATTATCGGGATGTTTTTAGTGTCTTCTACCATGAAGACCGATACAAAATATTTGCTCAAAGTCTCTGCCGTTTCTCTGTTCCCCATTATTCTGTTCTCCATATACCTTGGTTAGATCACACTTGGAGCACTGTGCACAGTTCTGTTCTCCATATACCTGAGTTAGACCACACTTGGAGCACTGTGCACAGCTCTGGTCTCCATATACCTGAGTTAGACCACACTTGGAGCAGTGTGCACAGTTCTGGTCTCCATATACCTGAGTTAGACCACACTTGGAGCACTGTGCACAGCTCTGGTCTCCATATACCTGAGTTAGGCTACACTTGGAGCACTGTGCACAGCTCTGGTGTCCTTATACCTTGGTTAGACCACACTTGGAGCACTGTGCACAGTTCTGGTCTCCATATACCTGAGTTAGACCACACTTGGAGCACTGTGCACAGCTCTGGTCTCCATATACCTGAGTTAGGCTACACTTGGAGCACTGTGCACAGCTCTGGTCTCCATATACCTGAGTTAGGCTACACTTGGAGCACTGTGCACAGCTCTGGTGTCCTTATACCTTGGTTAGACCACACTTGGAGCACTGTGCACAGTTCTGGTCTCCATATACCTTGGTTAGACCACACTTGGAGCACTGTGCACAGCTCTGGTCTCCATATACCTGAGTTAGACCACACTTGGAGCACTGTGCACAGCTCTGGTCTCCATAATCCTTGGTTAGACCACTAGGATGCAAACCATCAGGTCCAGGGGACTTGTCCGCCTTGTTCCCATTATTTTACCGATTACTACTTCATTAGAGATAGTGACAGTTTAAATTCCTCCCTCCCTATAGCCCCCTCCTTATCCGCGATTGGAATTTTTTTGTTTCTTCTACTGTGAAGACCGATACAAAATATTTGTTCAACGCCTCTGTCATTTCCCTGTTTCCCATTATTAATTCCCCAGTCTCAGCCTCTAAGGGACCAACATTTACTTTAGCCACCCTTTTCCTTTTTATGTACCTGTAGAATCTATCAGCCTGTCTATAGCCCTTTGCAGATTCTTTGTGTCCTCCTCACAACTTGCTTTCCCCACCCATCTTTGCATCATCAGCAAACTTGGCTACATTACACTCGGTCCCTTCATCCAGTCATTAATATCGATAACATAGTGACCTCGACAACTGGATTGTGTTATGTTTTATCTTTCAGAGCTGGAACGGTTGAAAATGACTCTAAAAGCAGGGGGTGAGAAACAAATTAAATTGAGCATATAGATTTGAATATTGACTGAGACTACACAGGATCACAGAAATTCACATTGCGGAAGGAGGCCATTTCAGCCCATCGTGTCCACGCCGGCCAAAAGACCCATCCTGGCCTAATCCCACTTTCCCGCTATTGGTCCATCACCCTGTAGAATACATAGACACATAGAAATTAACAGCGCAGACAGATGCCATTTCTGCCCATCGTATCCGCGCCGGCCGACAAAGAGCCGCCCAGCCCTCGGTCAGCAGCCCTGAAGGTTACATATAAACCGATGAACAATGACGGAAAGGCAAAGAGCACCCCGCCCAACCAGTCCGCCTCACACAACTGTGACACCCCTTATACTGAAACATTCTACACTCCATCCCAACCGGAGCCATGTGATCTCCTGGGAGAGGCAAAAACCAGATAAAAACCCAGGCCAATTTAGGGAGCAAAAATCTGGGAAAATTCCTTTCCGACCCATCCAGGCGATCGACACTAGTCCAGGAGATCACCCTGGCCGTATTCGATTCCCTGCAGTACTTACCATTATATCTGCTCCGTCCCACAAAAGGTCACCCAGTCTAATCCTAATAACCAGCTCTAGGTCATTAACCCTGCAGGTTACTGCACTTTAAGTGCCCATCCAACCATCTCTTAAAAGTGGTGAGGGTTTCTGCATCCACCACTCTTCCAGGCAGCGAGTTCCAGATCCCCACAACCCTCTGCATTACGAAGCCCCCCCCTCAAATCCCCTCTAAACCTTCCACCAACCACCTTAAAACTATGCCCCTCATAATAGACCCCTCCACCAATGGAAATAGACCCTTACTATCCACTATGTCCAGGCTCCTCAATATTTTGTACACCTCAATGAGGTCTCCTCTCAGCCTCCTCTGTTCCAATGAGACCAAACCCAGCCTATCCAATCTGTCCTCATAACTAAGATTCTCCATTCCAGGCAGCATCCCAGTAAATCTCCTCTGCACCCTCTCTCGTGTAATCACGTCCTTCCTATCATACAGCGACCAGAGCTGCACGCAGTACTCCAGCTGTGACCTAACCAGAGTATTATAAAATTTAAGAATAACCTCCCTGCTCATATTCTATACCTCGGCCAATAAAGGCAAGCATTCCGTATGCCTTCTTAAACACATTATCCACCTTTCAGGGATCTGTGGACAAGCACTCCAAGGTCCCTTTTTTCAGCTACACTATTAAGTGGCCTACCGCTTAATGTGTGTACCCTTTCCTTATTCACCTTCCAAAAGTGCATCACCTCACACTTCTCTGAATTAAATTCCATTTGTCACTGCTCTGCCCACCTGACCAGTAGATTGATATCCTCCTGCAGCCCATGACTTTCCTTTTCATTATCAACCACACAGCCAATTTTAGTGTCGTCTGCAAACTTCTTAATCATACTCCCTATATTCAAATCTAAATCGTTGATATATCCCACAAAAAGCAAGGGACCCAGTACTGAGCCCTGCGGCACTTCAAGGTGCACATCCAAATGTGGTGAGGGTTTCTGCCTCTACCTCCCTTTCAGGCAGTGAGTTCTGCCCCAGACCCCCACCACCCTCTGGGTGAAGACATTTCCCCTCTAAACCTCCCCTCAATTACTTTCAATCCACGTCCCCTGGTTGTTGACCCCTCTGCCAAGGGAAACAGCTCCTTCCTATCCACTCTATCCAGGCCCCTCATCATTTTATACACCTCAATCAGGTCTCCCCTCAGCCTCCTCTGTTACATAGAAAACAGACCCAGCTTATTCAATCTTTCCTCATCGCCAAAATTGGTGAGGCCACACCTGGAGTACTGCATACAGTTTTGGTCCCTGTATTTAAGGAAGGATATACTTACATTGGAGGCTATTTAGAGAAAGTTGATTCCGGAGATGAGGGGGTTGACTTATGAAGATAAGTTGAGTCGGTTGGGTCTGTACACACTGGAGTTCAGAAGAATGAGAGGTGATCTTATCGAAACATATAAAATAATGAGGGGGCTTGACAAGGTGGATGCAGAGAGAATGTTTCCCCATCGTGGGGGAATCTAGAACTAGGGGGCATAGTCTCAGAATAAACCAGGAAACAGTGGGGGCTTGTAAAAAGGGAACAGCAATAATCACGAGTGATTTTAACCTCCATATTGATTGGACAAATCAAATTGGTCAGAGTAGCCTTGAGGAAGAGTTCATCGAGTTCGTAAGGGACGGGTTCCTTGAGCACTATGTAATGGAACCAACCAGGGGCCAGGCTATCTTAGATCTGGTCCTGTGTAATGAGACAGGATTAATAAACAATCTCCTAGTAAAGGATCCCCTTGGAATGAGTGATCATAGCATGATTGAATTTCAAATTCAGATGGAGGGTGAGAAAGTTGGATCT
The DNA here is from genome assembly GCF_044704955.1 of Pristiophorus japonicus. NCBI lineage: Eukaryota > Metazoa > Chordata > Chondrichthyes > Pristiophoridae > Pristiophorus > Pristiophorus japonicus. The sequence goes on from NC_092002.1 coordinate 25,182,533, forward strand.
CTAACAAGCGTACTAAGCTTAAATAAAGGAGACTATGAAGGTATGAGGGAAGAGTTGGGTAAAGTGGACTGTGAAAACAGATTCAAGTGTAGGCTGGTTGATGAACAGTGGTGTACATTTAAGGAGATATTTCACAACTCTCGAGAAATATATATTCCAGTGAGGAGGAAAGGGTGTACGAGAAAAGATAGCCATCCATGGCAAACTAAAGAAATAAAGGACAGTATCCAATTAAAAACAAGGGCATACAAAGGGGCCAAAACTAGTGGGAGGACAGAAGATTGGGAAGCTTTTAAAAACCAGCCAAGAACGACTAAAAAAATGAGTATGGAAGGGGAGATAGACTATGAAAGTAAACTAGCACAAAATATAAAAACAGATAGCAAGAGTTTCTATAGGTATATAAATAGGAACAGTGTGGCTAAAGTAAATGTTGGTCCCTTAGAGAACGAGACCGGGGAATTAGTGATGGGGAACATGGAGATGGCAGAAACTCTGAACAAATATTTTGTATCTGTCTTTACGGTAGAGGACACAAACAATATCCCAACAGTGGATAGTCAAGTGGCTATAGTGGGGGAGGATCTTAACACAATCACAATCACTAAAGAGGTGGTACTCAGTAAGATAATGGGACTAAAGGCAGATAAATCCCCTGGACCTGATGGCTTGCATCCTAAGGTCTTAAGAGAAGTAGCAGCAGGGATAGTGGATGCATTGATTGTAATTTACCCAAATTCCCTGGATTCTGGGGAGGTCCCAGCTGATTGGAAAACTGTAAATGTAACGCCCCATTTTCAAAAAGGAGGCAGACAAAAAGCAGGAAACTATAGACTAGTTAGTCTAACATCTGTGGTTGAGAAAATGTTGGAGTCCATTATTAAAGAAGCAACAGCAGGACATTTGGAAAAGCAAAATTCGGTCAGGCAGAGTCAGCATGGATTTATGAAGTTTGACAAATTTGCTGGAATTCTTTGAGGATGTAATGAACAGGGTGGATAAAGGGGAACCAGTGGATATGGTGTATTTGGATTTCCAGAAGGCATTTACAAGGTGCCACATAAAAGGTTACTGCACAAGATAAAAGTTTACGGGGTTGGAGGTAATATATTAGTATGGATAGAGGATAGGCTAACCAAGAGAGAACAGAGAGTTGGGATAAATGGTTCATTCTCTGGTTGGAAAGAGTGGTGTGCTGCAGGGATCAGTGCTGGGACCCCAACTATTTACAACCTATATTAATGACTTGGAAGAAGGGGAGCATTTGGGTGCCAGTGACCATAATTCAGTCATATTCAAGTTGGTTATGGATAAGGACAAGAATTGGCCTGGAATAAAAGTTCCAAATTGGGGAAAAGGTAATTTTGCTAAGTTAAGGAGTGATTTGCCATAGTGGACTGGAAACAGCTACTTGTGGGTAAATCAGTGTCGGAACAGTGGGAGGTATTCAAGGTTCAGGCCAAACATGTGCCCTTAAAGAAAAAAACTGGGAAAATAATTCTAGACTTCCCTGGATGTCGAGGCACTTACAGGGGAGGATTGAGAAAAAAAGGGACACTTATGTCACATATCAACGGCTAAATACTTTAGAATCTTTAGAGAAATATAGAAAGTTAAGAGGCAAAATTAAAAAGGATATTTGGAATGCTAACAGAGAGCACGAGAAATTTTTAGCCAGTAAAATTAAGGAAAACCCTAAGATGTTCTATAAATATATTAAGAGTAAGAGGGTAACTAAAGAAAGGGTAGGGCCTGTTAGAGACCACGAGGGTAATCTTTGTGTGGAGGCGGAAGATGTTGGGAGGGTTCAGAACGAATACTTTGCATCTGTTTTCACAAAGGAAAGGGGCAATGCAGATACTGCTATCGAGGAGGAGTGTGATATTCTGGATGAAATAAAAATAGTGAGAGAGGAAGTATTAAGGGGTTTAGAAGCTTTGAAAGGAGATAAGTCCCTGTCCCAGATGAAATGCATCCCAGGCTGTTGAGCGAAGTAAAAGAGGAAATAGCAGAGGCCTTGACCATCATTTTCCAGTCCTCTTTGAATCTGGGCATGGTGCCAGAGGATTGGAGGACTGCGAATGTAGTACCCTTGTTTAAGAACGAAAAAGGGATAGGCCGAGTAATTACAGGCCTGTCAGCCTAACCTCAGTGGTGGAAAAATTATTGGAAAAAATCCTGAAAGGCAGGATAAATCTGCATTTGGAAAGGCAAGGCTTAATTAGGGACAGTCAGCACGGATTTGTTAAGGGAAAATCGTGTTTGACTAACCTGATTGAATTTTTTGAGGAGGTAACCAAGAGGGTCGATGAGGGTAGTGCGTACGATGTAGTATATATGGACTTTAGCAAGGCTTTTGATAAGGTCCCACATGGTAGACGGGTCATGAAGCCCATGGGATCCAGGGCAAAGTGGCAAGTTGGATCCAAAATTGGCTTGGAGGTAGGAAGCAAAGGGTAATGGTTGATGGATGCTTTTGTGACTGGAAGGATGTTTCCAGTGGGATTCCGCAGGGCTCAGTACTGGGTCCCTTGCTTTTTGTGGTATATATCAACGATTTAGATTTGAATATAGGGAGTACGATTAAGAAGTTTGCAGACGACACTAAAATTGGCTGTGTGGTTGATAATGAAGAGGAAAGTCATGGGCTGCAGGAGGATATCAATCTACTGGTCAGGTGGGCAGAGCAGTGGCAAATGGAATTTAATTCAGAGAAGTGTGAGGTGATGCACTTTGGGAGGGCTAATAAGGAAAGGGTATACACATTAAGCGGTAGGCCACTTAATAGTGTAGCTGAACAAAGGGACCGTGGAGTGCTTGTCCACAGAACTCTTTTTTGGGAGAAAATTAAACATTAAATCATTAAATTCGTGTCCCCCCGATCTGGGGGCGCACCAAACATTTCCAAGACCCTTTTTTTGTGATTTTTTTGTTTTTTTTTTGATTTTTTTGTTTTTTTTGAAGTTTCTTTTTGGGCACTAAAATCTTATTTTTTGTCCTCCAAGTGCCCCCTATAAAATGGGAGGGGGACACTAAAAACACCGGCAATTAAAACAAATTAAACTTTAAAACATAAAATCAAATTAAAATTTGGTTGCCGGGCGTGACGATGCACTCCAGTCACTCCGGCGCCCACCTCTCGCGGAAGGCCGCGAGCGTACCGGTGGACACCGCGTGCTCCATCTCCAGGGACACCCTAACGTGGATGTACGCGCGGAAGAGAGGCAGGCAGTCGGGCTGAACGACCCCCTCGACCGCCCGCTGCCTGGACCGGCTGATGGCACCCTTGGCCGTGCCCAGGAGCAGTCCTACGAGGAGGCCCTCGGACCTACCCGCTCCCCTCCGCACAGGGTGCCCAAAGATCAGGAGTGTGGGACTGAAGTGCAGCCAGAATTTCAGGAGCAGCCCCTTTAAATAATAAAACAGGGGCTGCAACCTCGTGCATTCCATAAAAACATGGAACACGGACTCTTCCAGACTGCAGAAATTGCAGGCGGCCTGGGAGCCCGTGAACCGGCTTAAAAATTTATTGCACGGGACTGCTCCGTGCACCACCCTCCAGGCCAAGTCCCCGATGAAAACTGGGAGGACTCCCGCGTAGAGTGCCATCCATCGGGGACCCTCGCCTCCTCCGGACGGCAAGATGGTACGCCATGGCGTGTCCGGATGGCAGTCGAGGATGGCAAAGTTGAGAGTGTGCAGGAGCAGCCCGTACATGAAACCCCTCCGCGCGGAACTGAAAGGCACGGAGGGGATTTCCCCGAGGCGGCTCAAGTTGTGAGGCGCCGGCCCCCGAGGGAGGTTCCGGGGTTTGGCGCCGATGAGGAATTCCGCCCGGACGGGGGTCAGTTCAGAGGGGATCTCCCCACATGCTCGAGCCTCCTCGATGCACCTAACGGAGTCAGGGCCCAGAGCTGTTTTTAGCGACTCGATGGCATCGGCCGCGCGGCGGACGTTGGCAGAATTTAGGCGCCGCGCCAGCGTGTCTGGCGCCATCCAGCCCGCTCCTCCGCCATCGAGCAGGTCCCTGACCTTGGTCACCTCACCAGCCACAGCCCTCTCATCCGACCGCCACCTGAAACCTCGGCCGTGGAGGTACGGATTCCCGAGCAGCGGCTCCTGCAGGACAGCCGCCACTCCAGCCGGTGGAGAGCTGCGCTTGGTGGAGACTTTGTTCCAGACCCTGGTGAGTTCCTTGTAAAAGACAGGCAGCTCCCGGAGGGCGGTCCTGGCACCCCCCAAGTTCACAAACAGGATCTGTGTGTCGTAGTTGAGGCCGTGCTGCTGGTGGAAGAAATACGTCGCCAGAGCACGCCACCTAGGAGGGGGCTCGACGTAAAGGTATCTCTGCAGGGTCTGAAGACGGAAAGTCGCGAGCTGGGTGCTGATGCACACCAACGACTGACCGCCCTCCCCAAGCGGGAGACTCAAGACCGCCGCAGAGACCCAGTGCTTCCTGTTGTTCCAGAAGAAGTCCACCAGCTTCTTCTGTATCTTGGTGACAAACGCAGGGGGAGGAGTCAAAGTGACCAGCCGGTACCACAACATGGCGGCCACCAGCTGGTTTATGACTAGCGCTCGACCCCTGTAGGACAGCACTCGGAGCAGTCCTGTCCAGCGCCCTAGGCGAGCGGCGACCTTGGCCTCCAGCTCCTGCCAGTTCGCCGGCCAGGCTCCCTCGTCGGGGCTAAGGTAGACTCCCAGATAGAGGAGATGGGTCGTGCTCCAGGCAAAAGGCCTGAGCTCCTCCGGCAGGGAGTCCACCCGCCACTGACCCACCAGGAGTCCGGAACATTTCTCCCAGTTGATCCTGGCGGAGGATGCGGCCGAGTAAATCTCCTGGCACTCACGCATCCTCCGCAGGTCAGCGGGATCCTCTACCGCGAGGAGCACGTCATCGGCGTAAGCCGAGAGGACGACCTCCACGCCCGGCCCTTGCAGAGCCAGTCCCGTCAACCTCGTCCGCAGGAGGCGCAGGAAAGGCTCCACGCAGATGGCATATAACTGGCCGGACATGGGGCATCCCTGGCGCACCCCTCTCCCAAAGTGAAGGGGCGCCTTCAAGGACCCGTAAAACTTTATCAGACACTCCGCGGCGGCGTACAAAAGTCGGATCCGGGCGAAGAAATGCGTCCCGAACCCGAAAGCGCGCAGAGTTCCGAACAGATAGTCGTGATCCACCCTGTCGAACGCCTTCTCTTGGTCGAGAGATAGGAAGGCGACCGACAGACCAGCCTCCTGGGAATGATGGATGAGGTCCCGGACCAGATGGATGTTATCGTGGATTGTCCGGCCCAGGACCGCGTAGGACTGGTCGGGGTGGATCATGTGGTCCAGCACGGCACCAAGGCGAGCAGACATCGCCCTGGCGAAGATTTTGTAGTCCGTGCTGAGGAGGGAGACCGGGCGCCAGTTCTTAAGGAGGCGGAGATCGCCCTTCTTAGGCAGCAGGACGATGACTGCCCTGCGCCAAGAGAGGGGCATCTCCCCGGTCGCCAGACTTTCCCCCAGGACCCGCGCGTAGTCGCCCCCCAGGACATCCCAGAACGCCCTGTGGAACTCCACGGTCAGCCCGTCCAGCCCCGGGGATTTTCCCCTCGAGAGCCGGTCGAGGGCACCGGTCAGCTCCGCCAGGCTTAGCGGAGCTTCCAGATTTTCGGCGCCCTCCGGGCTGACCTTCAGCAGGTCCTCCCACAAAACTCTACGCGCTTCCTCGCTGGACGGCTCTGGAGAGAACAGAGCCCCGTAATATTCACGGACCCTGTTGTTGACGCCCTCCGGATCCGAGACGAGAGAGCCGTCGTCGGCCAGCAGCGTCAAGAGCTGCTTACGGACACTCTGTCTTTTTTCCAGCGAGTAGAAGAAGGGGGAGCCGCGGTCCAGATCCCGCAGGAACCGGATCCGCGACCTCACGAATGCGCCTTGGGACCCGACGAGCTGCAGGTCCTTCAGCGCGGCCTTCTTCACTTCGTACACCGTCCGCAGGGCCGGGTCCTCGATGACTTGACCGAGACGGGACTCCAGGTCGAGCACCTCTTTTTCTAGGCGCCCGACCCTGGCTGCCCGCCTCTTGGTCGACCCCCTCGCGTACTCTTGACAGAAGACGCGGACGTGAGCCTTGCCCACGTCCCACCATAGCCTCAAGGAGGGGAAGCCCCCCTGCTTCCTTCTCCAGTCGGACCAGAATCGACGGAACGAGTCCTGGAACCGCACGTCCTCCAGCAGCCGGTTGTTAAAGTGCCAGTACGCGGACCCCGTCCTCGCGCGGAGCGAAGCGAGCTCCGCCCACACCAGGTGGTGGTCCGAACACAGCACCGGCCGCATGGAGGCCGCCGGGACGCAGGAAACGTACGCCCGAGACACGTAAAGGCGGTCGACTCTAGACCATCCAACTCCAGGCCTCACCCAAGTAAAGGCGCTGGAGTCGGGGTGGAGATTTCGCCAGACGTCCACCAAGTCGAAGGACCCGACCAGGTCCCTCAACTTCTCCATCGCTGTCATGCTCTGCGGGGCACCGGAGCGGTCCCTCGCCTCGAGGGTGCAGTTAAAATCCCCCCCGAGGACAATGCAGTCGCCGACGTCGACGGAGCCAAGAAGAGCGGACACTTCTTCGAAGAAGCACGTTTGCTGCGGGCCGAGCTGAGGGGCGTACACGTTCACGAGATGGAGCGGCACGTCCCCCAGGCGAACCGTTACGTGCAGCAAGCGGCCTGGCACGGGCTCCTCGACCCCCAAGATCTCCGGCTGAAAATGCGGGGCCAACAAGATGGCCACCCCACAAGAAGTGGTAGTGAGGTGGCTCATGCGGACCTCTCCTTGCCATTCCAGGAGCCACGTGGCTTTGTCTCCCGGAACGGTGTGGGTTTCTTGCAGGAAGCACACCGCATATTTCCCCTCCCGCAGGAGCGAAAAATTGTTAAATCTACGGCGTGCCTCTCTGCCGCCGTTGATGTTGAGGCTGGCTATGGTTATCTTCATGACAAAAGCATAGTGCAACCTCTACCTTAACCTATTGTGGGGGAGGGGAGTGGAGTCGTTTGTTGACCTCCACTCCCTCAGCAGCCCAGCGAGGAACCTTTTGAGCCGGCGCAGCTCAAGGCCTTGCGCCTTTGATGAGGGCCCGCCCGCGGCCATGGTTTTAGCGGCGGCGCGGACAGACGCGATGAGCAGCCCCGGCTCAGACCATCTTTCCCGGGCCAGATGGGTTTGGTTGCGGCGACCCTGGCTCTGGGCCAAAAAGTCCCGGAGTTCCTTTGCAGGAATGAGGGGGGACTCAGCGGCGGGCACGAGGAGACCCACCGCCTCACTGGCGATGGACTCGAGATCTGCTCCCTCGTCCCCCACCGAGTCCCCGTCCCCCTCCGGGAGGTCACTGCCAGCAGCCGGCCCGACGACCGCACGAGGTACGGCAAACGGCCCGGCCGCTCCATCCGACCCTGGCTCTGCCCCGATCCCACCCCCAGGATTGTCGGCAGAGGAGTCCCCACTGGGCTGTTTTAAAAGTGGTGCTGGGTCAGGAAGCGACAGCGGAAGGGGTTCCTCCTCTGCCCCAGGAGCCGGGGAACATGGAGAGACCTGGTCAAAGTAATTCTCCAGGTCCTCCAAGTACCCCAGCTCCAAAATAGGGGGCGAGGGTTGTTGTTCTTCCCCCTCCCCGCCGCCACCCCCCGGCCCAGCGTGTACAGAATCATTAAAATTGTTAATACTGTGTATTTCTGCCGAGTCGAGTGACTCCCGGGGGAAGTTGGTTAATAGCTGGGCGGGCTCAGGTTCGGCCTTTTCGGCCCCGCCCGCCTCAGTCCCCGGGACGCTCGACCCGGCGGCAACGCATTCCTCCGCTGGCCCCATGCCCCCCCCGACAGGCAGATCTTCCACGCCATCCCCGGGAGGCAGAGGCTGGGCAGCCTCGACTGCCCCACCCTCCCCGGGAACAGATTCCTCCCGTCTACGGCGCAGTTTGGGGGCGCTGGTGGGGGACGCGGGACACGCGGCGGGCACCCACTCCTCCACGGAGGGATGTTGTTCCCCCTCCGCCTCATTGGAGCGGTGCCTCCTTTTGTTCCTGGGGGGGCGCGGAGGCAGGGAGACCTCCATGTCTGCCGATGCCTCCTGCTCCACTCCCCCCTTTTTCTTATCTTGCCCGCGCCCGAGCCCCTCTGCGGTATTGGTCAAGGGCTCGGGCACGGGCTCAGGGCACCCCGCGCTCGCCGGTGACGGGGTTGGGCTGTGCGCGATAAACAAATTGTCTGGCGCACTGAGGGGACCCACCTCTAGATGTTTTGCCTTCCTCCGCGCCTTCCTTCCGGTCGGACGCTCTCCCTCCCCCCCGCCGGAGGCCGTGAAAACAAAGGCCCCCGACGATGCCCGCGCACCTACGACTCCCGGCACGCGGACGCTACTAGGGGGAGGGGTGGCGGCGGCGCCAGCCTTGGCCGCCTTCGGTGGTTTGGTGGCCTTGGAGGCGGGGCAGTTCTTGCGAACATGCCCCACCTCCCTGCAGGCACGGCACCGCACGCCGTCCGACGTCCAGAAGACGCGGTAGGCAGTCCCCTCGTGCACCACATCAAAGTTCCCCTCCGTCGTCTCCTCCTGCGCCAGCCGGACAAAGAGCTGGCGGCGGAAGGAGAACACGTGGCGCAGGCTGCTCTCCCTGAGGCCGAGCGGTATGGGGTTGATCCCCGACCTTACCTCCCCCAGTTGGTGTAGGTGAGGGAGGAGGAGCTCAGCGGGAACAAAGGGCGGGACGTTTGAAATGATGACCCTCTGCGCGGTGGCCTCGAGAGGGTCCACCGGCAGGAACGTCCCGCCCACCGTGAGCCCCTTTTCAAGGGTCAGGGACACCGCTCGCTCCGACCCCAGGAAGAATACGGCCTTCCCAGACATCTTGGAGGTTGCGACAATGGCCGAGGGGCCGACTACCCCAGCCATCGCCCGCACGCTCTCCTCGATGCTCATTGTAGGGTGAGTGTAGCTCTTGACCCCGTGTTTTTTTGTTATCAGTCTGAACGGTGGCAGGGCAGCGGGTGGCGCAGGAGGCGCCGTGGATGTGGACGCCGCCTGCGCATATGTCCTCGCTGGCCCTGCCACCGGCGTGGATGGGGTCGCCATCACGGGGTCCCTTTAAGGGCTACACCCACCCCAAAGTCACAGGCCCTAGTGGTCTTAAATTGGCCTCGTTAAATTTATGAGCAGAGGGAGCTCTTATTGGGGCACACCTCTCCCCTCGTTGACAATTGGGGCGAGGCCTTGCTCCCTCTGCTCAGTTGTCTTAATTGTTTTTCCAATTAAGGAGGAAAGGAGCTCTCAGAGAGAGAGCAGAGAGACAGAGTGAGAGAGAGTCGGGTGGGAAAGAGGGAAGCTGTGAGGGCAGGTCTCCCCTCACAGCGATGGGTGGGTGTTTTTCTGGGGCGCACTCCCTAGATGATGGAAAAACAAAGCAAGGCACAGTCTTATGGGATGGTCTTCGGGTGGGAGGAGAAGATGTCTTCACCTGGGACAGCTGGAGCCACCCAGGCACACACTCCCAACAATGTTTAATAGGGTGATTAGTAAATCTTCAGCCAGGTAGCTCCAGCTATCCCAGGCTAGGCAATGGGGGAGGGGTGCTTCAGTGGTGTGTGGGGCCTAGTTGTAAGCAAGACCCCCACACACACTTCCACACACACGCCCCCCGCGATGTTCCGGGCCTCGAAGAAAATCTTCTTTTCTCCCCCCACCAATAAAACAATGTCTTTCGGGGAATGCACCAACACCCACCTGTAGAATGTTGTAGAATCTCCCTCCTTCCATACAGGTTGTTGCTCTTTTCCCCCTCTCTCCAACTCTCTGTAGAAGTAAATAATGTTGTTAAATTTTTCAGCTCTCCTCCTCTCCCTCTGGATGTTGAGTTGTAGTAAGCCAGCTCTCTCCTCCTCTTCCTGGGCTGGTCTCAGGGTTCACTCCAGGCCTTCCAGACAGAAGCTTCAGCAGGGAGTTCCTTCTCTCACAGCAGCACAGCTCCAACTGAATAGGCCACGCCTCCAAAGCTCCACCATTGGTCCACAGATCGCTGAAAGTAGCAGGCCAGGTGGAAAGGTGGTTGAGAAGGCACACGGAATGCTTGCTTTTATTGGCCAAGGCATAGAATATAAGAGCAAGGTGGTTATGCTTAAATTGTATAATACTTTGATTAGGCCACAGCTGGAGTACTGCGTGCAGTTCTGGTCGCCGTATTATAGGAAGGAAGTGATTGCACTAGAGAGGGTGCAGAGGAGATTTACTAGGATGCTGCCTGGAATGGAGAATCTTAGTTATGAGGACAGATTGGATAGGCTGGGGTTGTTCTCATTGGAACAGAGGAGGTTGAGAGGAGACCTCATTGAGGTGTACAAAATATTGTGGGGCCTGGACTTAGTGGATAGTGAGGGTCTCTTTCCATTGGTGGAGAGGTCTATTACGAGGGGACATAGTTTTAAGGTGGTTGGTGGAAGGTTTAGAAGGGATTTGAGTGGGGGCTTCTTTACGCAGAGGGTTGTGGGGATCTGGAACTCGCTGCCTGGAAGAGTGGTGGATGCAGAAACCCTCACCACTTTTAAGAGATGGTTGGATGGGCACTTAAAGTGTAGTAACCTGCAGGGTTACGGACCTAGAGCTGGTAATTGGGAATAGACTGGATGACCTTTTGTTGGACGGAGCAGATATAATGGTAAGTACTGCAGAGAGTAGAATACGGCCAGGGTGATCTCCTGGACTAGTGTCGATCGCCTGGATGGGTCGGAGAGGAATTTTCCCAGATTTTTTCTCCCTAAATTGGCCTGGGTTTTTATCTGGTTTTTGCCTCTCCCAGGAGATCACATGACTCCGGTTGGGGTGGAGTGTAGAATGTTTCAGTATAAGGGTGTTGCAGTTGTGTGAGGCGGACTGGTTGGGCTGGGTGCTCTTTACCTTTCCGTCATTGTTCATAGGTTTATGTGTAACCTTCAGGGCTGCTGACCGAGGGCCGTGCGGCTCTTTGTCGACCGGCGCGGACACGATGGGCCGAAATGGCCTCCTTCTGCGCTGTAAATTTCTGTATTTCTATATTTCTATTAAAAAATGGGAGGAAAAGCAATGTGTGAGGAGGACACAAAAAAATCTGCAAAAGGACATAGACAGGCTAAGTGAGTGGGGAACAATTTGGCAGATGGATTATAATGTGGGAAAGTGTGAGGTCATGCACTTTTGCAGAAAAAAATCAAAGAGCAAGTTATTATTTAAAAGGAGAAAGATTGCAAAGTGCTGCAGTACAGCGGGACCTGGGGGTACTTGTGCATGAAACACAAAAGGATAGTATGCAGGTACAGCAAGTGATCAGGAAGGCCAATGGAATCTTGGCATTTATTGCAAAGGGGATGGAGTATAAAAGCAGGGCAGTCTTGCTACAGTTATACAGGGTATTGGTGAGGCCACACCTGGAATACTGCGCACAGTTTTGGTTTCCATATTTACGAAAGGATATACTTGCTTTGGAGGGAGTTCAGAGAAAATTCACTCGGTTGATTCCGGAGATGAGGGGGTTGACTTATGAGGAAAGGTTGAGTAGTTTGGGCCTCTACTCATTGGAGTTCACAAGAATGAGAGGTGATCTTATCGAAACGTATAAGATTATGAGGGGGCTCGACAAGGTGGATGCAGAGAGGATGTTTCCACTGATGGGGGAGACTAGAACTAGGGGGCATGATCTTAGAATAAGGGGCCGCCCATTTAAAACTGAGGTGAGGAGGAATTTCTTCTCTCAGAGGGTTGTAAATCTGTGGAATTCTCTGACCCAGAGAGCTGTGGAGGCTGGGTCAATGAATATATTTAAGATGGAGATAGACAGATTTTTGAGCGATAAGGGAGTGAAGGGTTATGGGGAGCAGGCGGGGAAGTGGAGCTGAGTCCATGATCAGATCAGCCGTGATCTTGTTGAATGATGGAGCAGGCTCGAGGGGCCGTGTGGCCAACTCCTGCTCCTATTTCTTATAAATACCAGTAGGGACCAGTTGGTCCGAGCGCCCTGGTCCTGTGCTGTAAATAACGTGCAATGATCTGTAGTTTTGTTGATTTCTCCTCGCATTATAGAATCCAAAGGGACTGAACAGGATTCAGGTAAAATTCAACCCTCAGTATGTGGGGGGGTAGGTGGGCAGTTATTGCATTGTACCATGGTGTGGGCGACTGCCATTTGGTTCAACTCCCTGTCGTGAGCAAGGTCGTTTGGGGTACGTCCTCAAGGAAATGGTATGTTGGCCTTCATTGCAAGAGGATTTGAATACAGCAGCAAGGATGTCTTACTCCAGTTATACCGGGCCTTGGTGAGACCGCACCTGGAGTACTGTGTGCAGTTTTGGTCTCCTTACCTAAGAAAGGATATACTTGCCATAGAGGGAGTGCAGCGAAGGTTCACCAGACTGATTCCTGGGATGGCAGGACTGTCGTATGAGGAGAGATTGGGTCGACTAGGTCTGTATTCACTAGAGTTTAGAAGAATGAGAGGGGATCTCATTGAAACATCTAAAATTCTGACGGGGTTGGAAACAAGGAAATTTAGGACCGAGATGAGGAGAAATGTTTTTACTCAGAGGGTGGTGAACCTGTGGAATTCTCTCCCACAGAAGGCTGTGGAGGCCAAGTCATTGAATATATTTAAGAGGGAGATAGATAGATTTCGAGACACAAAAGACATCAAGGGGTTTGGGGAGAAAGCGGGAATATGGCGTTGAGATAGAGGATCAGCCATGATCATATTGAATGGCAGTGCAGGCTCGAAGGGCCGAATGGCCTACTACTGATCCTATTTTCTATGTTTCTATGTTTCTGTTACTGTGGTTCTAACGGATAAAGTGTCAAACTGAAGTCAGGTGGAGCAGAAATTCAGGCGGTGGCAAAACCTCGAATGACCCAACTGGTAATCCCACCGAGGATGAATTTCCGACGCCCCTCAGAATTTCGAGCACAGGGAATGGGAACTCCAAGAAGCTCCTCAGTATGCTGGTCCCACTAGTGCCTGAGGCAGATATACTTGGAATCCTGAATTTAAAAAGACTTGCATTTATATAGCGCCTTTCACGATCACCGGGCATCTCAAAGCACTTTCCAGCCAATGAAGTACTTTTGGAGTGTGGTCACTGTTGTAATGTGGGAAGCACGGCAGCCAATTTGCGCACAGCAAGCTCCCACAAACAGCATTGTGATAATGACCCAGATCAGCTGTTTTCGTGATGTTCATTGAGGGATAAGTGTTGGCCCCAGGACACCGGGGAGAACTCTCCACTGTCCTTTTTCCAAATAGTGTCGTGGGATCTTGTACGTCCAACCGAGAGGGCAGACAGGGCCTCGGTTTAACATCTCATCTGAAAGACGGCACCTCCGACAGTGCGGCGCTCTCTCAGTACTGCCCTCCCGATAGTGCGGTGCTCCCTCAGTACGGCCCCTTCGACAGTGCAATGCTCCTTCAGTACTGCCCCTCCGACAGTGCAGCACTCCCTCAGTACCGCCCCTCCGACAATGCGGTGCTCCCTTAGTACTGCCCCTCCAACAGTGCGGTGCTCTCTCAGTACCAACCCTCCAACAATGTGGTGCTCCCTCAATACCGTACCTCCTACAGTGCAGTACGGCGCTCCCTCAGTACCCCCACTGACAGTGCGGCGCTCCCTCAGTACCCCACTGACAGTGCGGCGCTCCCTCAGTACTACCCCTCCGACAGTATGGGGCTCCCTCAGTACTGCCCCTCCGACAGTGCAGCGCTCCCTCAGTACTGCCCCTCCGACAGTGCAGCGCTCCCTCAGTACTGCCCCTCTGACAGTGCAGCGCTCCCTCAGTACTGCCCCTCTGACAGTGCAGCGCTCCCTCAGTACTGCCCCTCCGAGAATGCGGCACTCCCTCAGTACTGCCCCTCTGACAGTGCGGGGCTCCCTCAGTACTGCCCCTCCGACAGTGCAGCGCTCCCTCAGTAATGCCCCTCTGACAGTGCGGGGCTCCCTCAGTACTGCCCCTCCGACAGTACGGGGCTCCCTCAGTACTGCCCCTCTGACAGTGCAGCGCTCCCTCAGTACTGCCCCTCCGAGAGTGCGGCACTCCCTCAGTACTGCCCCTCTGACAGTGCGGGGCTCCCTCAGTACTGCCCCTCCGACAGTGCAGCGCTCCCTCAGTAATGCCCCTCTGACAGTGCGGCGCTCCCTCAGTACTGCCCCTCTGACAGTGCAGCGCTCCCTCAGTACTGCCCCTCCGAGAGTGCGGCACTCCCTCAGTACTGCCCCTCTGACAGTGCGGGGCTCCCTCAATATAGCGTTAGTTTTATTGAGGTGAAGGTATGCCCGAGTTATTGGTCAACCACATCCGCGTAAACCCGATCGTGAAATCTCGCCTGAAGCAAACATAAATGATTCTTGGGCAAATGTGGCATCAAATCGACTGAATTTGATCAAAGGCTACAGTTGTACAGGGTATTGTTGAGGCCACACCTGGAGTACTGCATGCAGTTTTGGCCTCCGTATTTAAGGAGGAATATACTTACAATGGAGGCTGTTCAGAGAAGGTTCACTAGGTTGATTCCGGAGATAAAGGGGTTGTCTTGTGAAGAAAAGTTGAGTAGGTTGGGCCGAAACTCATTGGAGTTCAGAAGAATGAGAGGTGATCTTATCGAAACGTATCAGATACTGAGGGGGGTCGACAAGGTGGATGCAGAGAGGATGTTTCCCACTCATGGGGGTATCTAGAACTAGGGGGCATGGTCTCAGAATAAGGGGTCGCCCATTTAAAACTGAGTTGCGGAGGAATTTCTTCTCTCAGAGGGTTGTAAATCTGTGGAATTCTCTGCCCCAGAGAGCTGTGGAGGCTGGGTCATTGAATATATTTAAGGCGGAGATAGACGGATTTTTGAGCGATAAGGGAGTGAAGGGTTATGGGGAGCGGGAGGGGAAGTGGAACTGAGTCCATGATCAGATCAGCCGTGATCATATTGAATGACTAGAGGGGCCGAATGGCTGACTTCTGATCCTGTTTCTTATGTTCTAAGCGGATTCTTGTTGGATGGCAGTTTCCAGATTTTGAAGCACCTCGTATGGTCCATCGCGGTGGTAAATTGTGGCCTAATGTAACAATTGTAGAAGTAATTGTAGCAACAGTTTGAGGAACAGGCCCGCATCACATATCAATGGATTGGTGGTCCTACAACTGCAGGTCAGCCATGAGGGATTAAGGATTGGCGAAATTGGCGGGAATTCGTGAATTTGCGTTGAACCTCATTTTGTTAACCTATACCTCTTCCATTTGCAGAGCTCGACCAACTGCTTCGAGACACAGGTTTCCATCCAATCCAAAACACATTTTCAGAACCGGTCGTCTTATGTGAATCTAGGGAGTTGGAAACCAATGGGTTCATGTGTACATCTCCAACAAAAGTTCAGCCTAACATCTGTCGTTGGGGAAAATGCTGGAGTCCACTATTAAGGAAGCAGTAACGGGACATTTGCAAAAGCATGATTGAATCAAGCAGAGTCAGCATGGTTTTATGAAAGGGAAATCACGTTTGGCAAATTTGCTGGAGTTCTTTGAGATGTAACGAGCAGGGTGGATAAAGGGGGAACCAGTGGATGTGGTGTATTGGGATTTCCAGAAGGCATTTGATAAGGTGCCACAGAAGAGGTTCATGCACAAGATAAAAGCTCACTGGATTGGGAGTAATATATTAGCATGGATAGAGGTTTGGCTAACTAACAGAAAACAGAGAGTCGGGATAAATGGGTCATTTTACGATTGGCAAATGGCAATTAGTGAGGTGCCACAGGGATCAGTGCTGGGTCCTCAACTATTTCCAATCTATATTAATGATTTGGAAGACGGGACCGAGTGTAATGTAGGCAAGTTTGCTGATGATACAAAGATGGGTGGGAAAGCAAATTGTGAGGACACAGAAATACTGCAGAGGGATATAGACAGGGTAAGTGACTGGGCAAAAATTTGGCAGATGGAGTATATTGTGGGAAAATGTGAGGTTATCCACTTTGGTAGAAATAATACAAAAGCAAATTATAATTTAAATGGAGAAAAATTACAAAGTGCTGCCATACAGAGGGACCTGGGGGTCCTTGTGCATGAAACACAAAAAGTTAGTATGCAGGTATGGAATGTTGACCTTTATTGCAAGGGGGATGGAGTACAAAAGCAGAGAAGTCCTGCTGCAGCTGTACAGGGTATTGGTGAGGCCACACCTGGAGTACTGCGTGCAGTTTTGGTCTCCGTATTTAAGGAGGGATATACTTGCATTGGAGGCTGTTCAGAGAAGGTTCATGAGGTTGATTCTGGAGATGAGGGGGTTGACTTATGAGGAAAGGTTGAGGAGGTTGGGCCTCGTCTCATTGGAGTTCAGAAGAATGAGAGGTGATCTTATTGAAACGAATAAGATAATGAGGGGGCTCGACGAGGTGGATGCAGAGAGGAAGTTTACACTCATAGGGGAGACTAGAACTAGGGGCTCAGTCTCAGAATAAGGGGCCACCCATTTAGGACTGAGTTGAGGAGGAATTTCTTCACAGAGGGTTATGAATCTTTGAAATTCTCTGCCCCAAACGACAATGGATTGGCATTCATTTAAGACTGCAATCGCTAGACTTTTGGAATCGTGGGATATTATGGAGGTAGAGCGGGAAAGTGGAGTTGAGGTCAAAGATCAGCCATGATCCCAGTGAATGGTGGAGCAGGCTCGAGGGGCCGAATGGCCGACTCCTGCTCCTAATATGTTCTTATGATCTTCTGTCGCCTCCCTAGTTGAGTTTTGAATATATTTTTGTTCCTGTCCACTTTCGTTATCGGAGAGCACGTGTGCAATTAAGTAAACCTAACTCCATGTATTGTCCAATTTACATTTGAGTAAGCACAGTGGGGATTCTTCTTGCAAAAGGAATTATTTTCCTATATGAAGGGAAATACAGAGATTCATAGCAACAGTTTGACACGATTGTATCTGAACTTTCATGAGGGAAAACAACTTTTTTTTTATTTACAGCGAAATCACTTATTGAGAAAGAGAAAGGTAAGTCAATCATAACACGGTATAATCCCAGTCGTGATCCCAGAGTATTCAGCTGGCTGTGGTTGTGGGATCCTAAAATAGGCTGATAACAAAGAAGAAAGCTACAGACTGCAGGAAGATATCAATCAACTGGTCGGGTGGGCAGAACAGTGGCAAATACAGTTCAATCCGGAGAAGTGTGAGGTAATGCAATTGGTGAGCGCTAACCAGGAAAGGGAATACACATTAAATGGTAGGACACTGAGAAGTGTAGAGGAACAAAGGGGCCTTGGAGTGCAGGTCCACAGATCCCTGAAGGGAGCAGGCCAGGTAGATAAGGTGGTTAAGAAGGCATACGGGATACTTGCCTTTATTAGTCGAGGCATAGAATGAATACAAGAGCAGGGAGGGTTATGCTTGAACTGTATAAAACACTGGTTAGGCCACAGCTGGAGTACTGCATGCAGTTCTGGTCACCAGAAAGATGTGATTGCACTGGAGAGGGTGCAGAGGGGATTTACCAGGATGTTGCTGTGACTGGAGAATTTTAGCGATGAGGACAGATTGGATAGGCTGGGGTTGTTTTTCCGTGGAACAGAGGAGGCTGAGGGGAGACCTGATTGAGGTGTATAAAATGATGAGGGGCCTGGATAGAGTGGATAGGAAGGAGCTGTTTCCCTGTCTTTCGTTCTTTCGTTCTTTCCTTCTCTCTTTCTCTCTCGCTCTCTCTCTCTCTCTCTCTTTCCTTCTACCTGTCACGACTTACTCACTTTTGGGTTTTTCTTTCCAGAAATTGAAAGACTGAAAGACATTATAACTGCCACAGGTAAGGACAGATGTCAAGAATTCTTACTGACCAGGTACCAATACAAGTTTCTCTCCAATGTCGAGTGCGGAGAATGTGGACACATACATATTGCACGTTAATACGTTTACAGCATTTAAATAGATACCAATCATTCATTCACGGCAGGAAGCGGCCATCTCGTTAAGATTTCTAAATCTCTGGCATTAAATTGACAGTAAGACCAATTATTTTAAAGCAATTTGGAATAAATTTATTAAACACACACACACACACTCACACAAACACACAGCTATCGGATAAAAACAGCTGTCTGTATCCTATGGACTCTACTTAATTCATTATCGTAGGCAGTCCTTCGAAATCGAGGAAGACTTGCTTCCACTCTAACACGAGTTTTCAGGTGACTGAACAGTCCAATACGGGAATCACAGTCTCGGTCACCGGTGGGACAGACAGTGGTTGAAGGAAAGGGTGGGTGGGACTGGTTTGCCGCACGCTCCTTCCGCTGCCTGCGCTTGGTGTCTGCATGCTCTCAGATGTACTTCCTCCACTTAGGGCGGTCTTTGGCCGGGGATTCCCAGGTGTCGGTGGGGATGTTGCATTTTATCAAGGAGGGGTGTCCTTGAAACATTTCCTCTGCCCACCTGGGGCTCGCTTGCCGTCCAGGGGTTCCGAACAGAGCGCTTGCTTTGGGAGCCTCGTGTCGGGCATGGCGAAGAGCATGGTGAGTGTCTTGGTTTTTTATTTTGCTCAGAAATGGGCGTAAAATAAAAGGAGATGGCATGTAAATTAGAACTCAACCATCTCGTCTACAGTGGTGGATTCCAGCCTTAACCACAATTGGTTGTAATTCATTTTTTACGTCACCAGGCAACATTTATATATGGTTAAATTAAATTCTAAAGGGGGTGCACAAACTATCTCGATCAAGTGAGAGTCTAACCACCTTCCCATCGCCGAATCCCCTACCACCAACATCCTGGGGGTCACCATCGAACAGAAACTCCACTGCACCAGCCACATAAATACTGTGGCCACAAGAGCGGGTCGGAGGCTGGGTATTCTGTGCAAGTGTCTCACCTCCTGACTCCCCAAAGCCTTTTCACCATCTACAAGGCACAAGTCAGGAGTGTGATGGAACACTCTCCACTTGCCTGGATGAGTTGCAGCTCCAACAACACTCGAGAAACTCGACACCATCCAGGACAAAGCAGCCCACTTGATCGACACGCAACCCACCGCCTTCAAACACTCACTCCCTCCACCAGCGGCGCACCGTGGCTGCAGTGTGTACCTTCTACACGATGCAAGAGGGAGCGCCGTACTGCACTGTTGCAGAGGCAGTACTGAGGGAGCACCGTACTGTCGGAGGGACAGTACTGAGTGAGTGCCGTACTATGCTGTCAGAGGGGCAGTACTGAGGGAGCGCTGCACTGTCGGAGGGGCAGTACTGAGTGAGTGCCGCACTGTTGGAGGGGCAGTACTGAGGGAGTGCCGCACTGTCGGAGGGTCAGTACTGAGGGAGTGCCGCACTGTCGGAGGGGCAGTACTGAGGGAGTGCCGCACTGTCGGAATGGCAGTACTGAGTGAGTGCCGCACTGTTGGAGCGGCAGTACTGAGGGAGTGCCGCACTGTCGGAGGGTCAGTACTGAGGGAGTGCCGCACTGTCGGAGGGTCAGTACTGAGGGAGTGCCGCACTGTTGGAGGGGCGGTACTGAGGGAGTGCCGCACTGTCGGAGGGGCGGTACTGAGGGAGTGCCACACTGTCGGAGGGGCAGCAGCGGGAGCGGGCGGACCTGTGAGGGAAGTGGCAGCAGCAGGGTCAAAAGTAAAAGAAAGAAGTAAAAAGAAATCAAAGTGTGACGTCACAGCCAAGAGGGTAAGTGATTGGCTGGTGGATTGATGAGTCGTGTTCTTTTTTCTTTCTCTTTTTTTCTTTTTCTTAACAGCGAAAAATCTTTGGCATTGTTGCCAAATTAGGTTAATTTAAGGGATAAGTCATGGCAAGAGAGGCCAGACCCATGTCATGCTCCTCCTATGCTATGTGGGAAGTCAGGGACGTTTCCAGTGTCCCTGACTACTATGTGTGCAGGAAGTGTATCCAGCTGCAGCTCCTGACAGACTGCATTGCAGCACTGGAGCTGCAAATGGATTCAGTCTGGAGCATCTGCGATGCTGAGGATGTCGTGAATAGCACGTTTAGTGAGTTGGTCACACCGCAGGTGAAGGTTACACAGGCAGATAGGGAATGGGTGACCAGCAGGCAGAGCAGGAGTAGGAAGGTAGTGCAGGGGTCCTCTGAGGTCATCTCCCTCCAAAACAGATACACCGTTTTGAGTACTGTTGCGGGGGATGACTCATCAGGGGAAGGCAGCAGCAGCCAAGTTCATGGCACCAGGGGTGGCTCTGCTGCACAGGAGGGCAGGAAAAAGAGTGGGAGAGCAATAATGAGAGGGGATTCAATTGTAAGAGGAATAGATAGGCGTTTCTGCGGCCACAACCGAGACTCCAG
Organism: Pristiophorus japonicus; assembly: GCF_044704955.1. NCBI lineage: Eukaryota > Metazoa > Chordata > Chondrichthyes > Pristiophoridae > Pristiophorus > Pristiophorus japonicus. The sequence continues at coordinate 25,202,864 of NC_092002.1, forward strand.
GATGGTATGTTGCCTCCGTGTTGCAAGGGTCAAGGATGTCTCGGAGCGGTTGCTGGGCATTCTGGAGGGGAAGGTTGAACAGCCAGCTGTCGTGGTGCATATAGGTACCAACGATATAGATAAAAAATGGGATGAGTTCCTACAAGTTAAATTTAGGGAGGTAGGAGTTAAATTAAAAAGTAGGACCTCAAAGATAGTAATCTCAGGATTGCTACCAGTGCCACGTGCTAGTCAGAGTAGGAATCGCAGGATAGCTCAGATGAATACGTGGCTTGAGGGGTGGTGCAGAAGGGAGGGATTCAAATTCCTGGGGCATTGGAACCAGTTCTGGGGGAGGTGGGACCAGTACTAACCGGACGGTCTGCACCTGGGCAGGACCGGAACCAATGTCCTAGGGGGAGTGTTTGCTAGTGCTTTTGGAGAGGGTTTAAACTAATATGGCAGGGGGATGGGAACCTATGCAGGGAGACAGAGGGAAATAAAATGGGGGCAGAAGCAAAAGTTAGAAAGGAGAAAAGGAAAAGTGGAGGGCAGAGAAATCAAAGGCAAAAATCAAAAAAAGGCCACATTACAACAAATTCTAAAAGGACAAAGAGTGTTAAAAAACAAGCCTGAAGGCTTTGAGTCTCAATGCGAGCAGCATTCGTAATAAACTGGATTAATTAACTGCGTAGATAGCTGTTAACGGATATGATGTCATTGGGATTACGGAGACATGGCTCCAGGGTGACCAAGGCTGGGAACTCAACATCCAGGGATATTCAATATTCAGGAAGGATAGACAGAGAGGAAAAGGAGGTGGGGTGGCATTGCTGGTTAATGAGGAAATTAATGCAATAGTAAGAAAGGACGTTAGTTTGGATAATGTGGAATCTGTTGGGGTGGAGCTGCGGAAAACCAAAGGGCAGAAAACGTTAGTGGGAGTTGTGTACAGACCACCAAACAGCAGTAGTGAGGTTGGGGATGGCATCAAACAGGAAATTAGGAATGCGTGCAATAAAGGTACAGCAGTTATCATGGGTGACTCAAACCAAACTGGTAGCAATACGGTGGAGGAGGATTTCCTGGAGTGTATCAGGGATGGTTTTCTAGACCAATATGTCGAGGAACCAATTGGAGAGATGGCCAACTTAGACTGGGTGATGTGTAATGAGTGAGGATTCATTCGCAATCTTGTTCCCCTTAGGGAAGAGTGAACATAATATGGTGGAATTATTCATTAAGATGGCGAGTGATACAGTTAATTCAGAGACTAGGGTCCTGAACTTAAAGAAAGGTAACTTCGATGGTATGAGACGTGAATTGGCTAGAATAGACTGGCGAATGATGCTTAAAGGGTTGACAGTGGATCGGCAATGGGAGACATTTAAAGATCACATGGATGAACTTCAACAATTGTACATCCCTGTCTGGAGTAAAAATAAAACGGGGAAGGTGGCTCAACCGTGGCTAGCAAGGGAAATTAGGAAGAGGCATATAAATTGGCCAGAAAAAGCAGCAAACCTGAGGACTGGGAGAAATTTAGAATTCAGCAGAGGAGGACAAAGGGTTTAATTAGGAGGGGGAAAATAGAGTATGAGAGGAAGCTTGCAGGGAACATAAAAACTGACTGCAAAAGCTTCTATGGATATGTGCAGAAATTTTTTTAGTGAAGACAAATGTAGGTCCATTGCAGTCAGAATCAGGTGAATTAATAAAGGGTAACAAAGAAATGGCAGACCAACTGATCAAATACTTTCACTAAGGAAGACAGAAATAATCTTCCGGAAAAACTAGTGGACCGAGGGTCTAGCGAGAAGGAGGAACTGAAGGAAATCCTTATAAGTGAGGAAATTATGTTCGGGAAATTGATGGGATTGAAGGCCGATAAATCCCCAGGGCCTGATCATCTGCATCCCAGAGTACTTAAAGAAGTGGCCCTAGAAATAGTGGATGTATTGGTAGTCATTTTCCAACATTCTCTGGATCAGTTTGTATGGATTGGAGGGTAGCTAATGTAACCCCACTTTTGAAAAAAGGAGGGAGAGAGTAAACAAGGAATTATAGACCGGTTAGCCTGACATCGGTAGTGAGGAAAATGTTCAAATCAATTATTAACGATGAAATAGCAGCGGATTTGGAAAGCAGTGACAGGATCGGTCCAAGTCAGCATGGATTTATGAAAGGGAAATTATGCTTGACAAATCTTGTAGAATTTTTTGAGGATGTAACTAGTAGAGTGGACAAGGGAGAACCAGTGGATGTGGTGTATTTGGACTTTCAAAAGGCTTTTGACAAGGTCCCGCACAAGAGATTAGTGTGCAAAATTAAGGCACATGGTATTGGGGGTAATGTACTGACGTGGATAGAGAACTGGTTGGCAGACAGGAAGCAGAGAGTCGGGATAAACGGGTCCTTTTCAGAATGGCAGGCAGTGACTAGTGGAGTGCCGCAGGGCTCAGTGCTGGGACCTCAGCTATTTACAATATACATTAATGATTTTGATGAAGGAATTGAGTGTAATATCTCCAAGTTTGCAGATGACACGAAACTGGGTGGCGGTGTGAGCTGTGAGGAGGATGCTAAGAGGCTGCAGGGTGAGTTGGACAGGTTAGGTGAGTGGGCAAATGCATGGCAGATGCAGTATAATGTGGATAAATCTGAGGTTATCCACTTTGGGGACAAAAACAGGAAGCAGAATATTACCTGATTGGCGGCATATTAGGAAAAGGGGAGGTGCAACGAGACCTGGATGTCATGGTACATCAGTCATTGAAAGTTGGCATGCAGGTACAGCAGGCAGTGAAGAAAGCAAATGGTATGTTGGCCTTCATAGCAAGAGGATTTGAGTATAGGAGCAGGGAGGTCTTACTGCAGTTGTACAGGGCTTTGGTGAGGCCTCACCTGGAATATTGTGTTCAGTTTTGGTCTCCTAATCTGAGGAAGGACGTTCTTGCTATTGAGAGAGTGCAGCAAAGGTTCACCAGACTGATTCCACGGATGACAGGACTGACATATGAAGAAATATTGGATTAACTCGGCTTATATTCACTGGAATTTGGAAGAATGAGAGGGGATCTCATAGAAACACACAATTCTGACGGGATTGGACAAGTTAGATGCAGGAAGGATGTTCCTGATGTTGAGGAAGTCCAGAACCAGGGAACACAGTCTAAGGATAAGGGGTAGGCCATTTAGGACCGAGATGAGGAGAAACATCTTCACTCAGAGAGTTGTTAACCTGTGGAATTCCCTACCACAGAGAGTTGTTGATGCCAGTTCATTGGATATATTTAAGAGGGAGTTAGATATGGCCCTTACGGCTAAAGGGATCAAGGGGTATGGAGAGAAAGCAGGAAAGGGGTACTGAGGGAATGATCAGCCATGATCTTATTGAATGGCGGTGCAGGCTCGAAGGGCCGAATGGCCTACTCCTGCACCTATTTTCTATGTTTCTATATTTCTAAGGACCCGATATTCCAGTCCTGAACTCCAATTGTGGATTTTTTAACATGGGGTGGCCGTTGTACACAAGCCACCCCACTCTCTCTCTCATACACTCTCTCTCTCATACACTCTCTCTCACACTCTCTCTCTCATACACTCTCTCTCTCTCACACACTCTCTCATACACTCTCTCATACACTCTCTCTCTCACACACTCTCTCTCTCACATACTCTCTCTCACACACTCTGTCACACACTCTCTCTCATACACTCTCTCTCTCACACACTCTCTCTCACACACACTCTCTCATACACTCTCTCTCTCACATACTCTCTCTCATACACTCTCTCTCTCACACACTCTCTCTCATACAATCTCTCTCTCACACACACTCTCTCACACACTCTCTCACACACTCTCTCTCTCACACACTCTCTCTCACACTCTCTCTCATACAATCTCTCACACACACACTCTCTCACACACTCTCTCATACACTCTCTCTCTCACACACTCTCTCACACACTCTCTCTCTCTCACACTCTCTCTCATACACTCTCTCTCACACACTCTCTCTCATACACTCTCTCTCTCACACACTCTCTCTCTCACACACTCTCTCATACACTCTCTCTCATACAATCTCTCTCACACTCTCTCTCATACACTCTCTCTCATACACTCTCTCTCTCATACACTCTCTCTCTCACACACTCTCTCTCACACACTCTCTCACACACTCTCTTACACTCTCTCATACACTCTCTCTCTCACACACTCTCTCTCATGCATTCTCTTTCTCACACACTCTCTCTCACACACTTTCTCTCTCACACACTCTCTCTCATACAATCTCTCTCTCACACACATTCTCTCACTCTCTCTCTCATACAATCTCTCTCTCACACACTCTCTCTCACACACACTCTCTCACATACTCTCTCTCACACACTCTGTCACACACTCTCTCTCATACACTCTCTCTCTCACACACTATCTCTCACACACTCTCTCTCACACACACTCTCTCATACATTCTCTCATACACTCTCTCTCTCACACACTCTCTCTCTCACACACTCTCTCTCATACACTCTCTCTCTCACACACACTCTCTCACATTCTCTCTCATACAATCTCTCTCACACACTCTCTCACACACTCTCTCTCTCACACACACTCTCTCACACACTCTCTCACACTCTCTCTCTCACACACTCTCTCTCTCACACTCTCTCTCATACAATCTCTCACACACACACTCTCTCTCACACACTCTCTCATACACTCTCTCTCACACACACTCTCACAAACACACACTCACGCTCACACTCACACACACACTCACACTCACACCCACACTCACATACACACCAACTCACTCTCACACACTCTCTCTCTCACACACTCATTCATACACTCTCTCTCACACTCTCTCTCATACAATCTCTCTCACACACTCTCTCACACACTCTCTCACACAGTCTCTCACACACTCTCTCTCTCACACACTCTTTCTCTCTCACACTCTCTCTCATA